>NC_134404.1:109060236-109317736 GCF_038048845.1 Mixophyes fleayi | reverse complement strand
GAGTTGATAAAGAGGTTTAATTGTCTGTCAGTGTGCCTTATGGTGCAGTTTCTTAATTTACTTCAGCCCTGAATCCTATTACTAGTTCAATTCTCTAGACTACCCTCAATCTAAAAGTCGGGCTCTTAATTATTGCAGTACTGGCAATGCAAGCAAATAAAGCACATGCTTTCTCTCGTTCTCATTCTCATTCTGTCTCTCCCTTTCCCTGTCTTCCTGACGAATCTAATAGACTATTGATTTTTCATCCTCTAAGAGATCAGACTCCACTTTTACCATTCAATCATGATATTAGCTGTCTATTAACTTGAATTTCATGGCCTGACAGCATGTTGACACTTCCAAGGCTGTGCATTCGTCCAATCAACACGACGGTATCACTTTCAATATTAAACTTCTGTAAAGATTGTTAGTTTAGGTTTTGTCACATTATGCCAGGCAAATTCTACATTTGTCACACCTTTTCTATAATTTTAGATGGATTGTATTGCATTGTAAGTAGTTTAATGTGAACAATAGAAAGCTGGAGGAGTTGTGACCTACAACCGTATCTGGATTGGGAATTTAAAATGGCCTAGAAAACTATTGTGAAAATAGCCTCATGTTGTAGGCGAGAGCGAATTGCCAGTAGGCAGGTTCAAAGTGACAGGAGACTGATCAATGCATGTGCTGCTGCTGGTCTTGCTACCACCATGCTACAGGAGTGGGCGGGGATGGGGGTGGGGTTAGAATGGAACAGGCTGGTCTCCTTGGGCCATACAATAAGATGGCTGCCCATGGTCACCTACCTAGTTTAAAAGGAAAACGGAAAGAAAGTTTTTAAAAATGCCTTAAGCAGCCTATGACTTTCTGCAGGGCCATGGGCCCACCGGGAAAACTTCCAATGAAGCGTAAGGCACCCCCATCTGTATCAACATTCATGCCACTTACACTGTCTACCTAAACATATTTTTATAGCCCAAATACAATTTTCACATTGATTACCTAACCTATTCTGCAAGGTAGTAAACCAATTATCTGAAGGATTCTAGAGTAAATAAATCTGTTGAGTTGAACTTGTTGCTGGAAAGCAGAGCCTGTCCAAGTAGATCTGGCATCAGTTTCACAAAAACCCTACATTTGCAGCTTAATAAGCCCTACCCTAGCAAAAATAGGTTAATTGACTGCCGAGTCTTTCTTAACCAGAAGATACAGCAGTCAATGACCCTGAACTAGTGAGGGTTGGGCCTATTAGGTTTATGAGGCACGACATATGATCATTGTGCTCCATAGTTCACTGCAGTGCAGTTATGGACACCAGACATAAAACTGGTGCAAATTTAAGCTGCAACAAAAAGTGCTGTAACATTTAAAGAGATGTTCATGTTCTAAACTGTATGAGAAAAATTAGAGAACCTAGGTGATTGCTAATTATTGCCAAACCTTTCTCTGCAGTTATCTGAGTACTAGTTTTATTAACTATGCCCAATTGTGTTTTCTATAAACATGCATGTGACAATTATGTAGTATATCTAATGACTGTTATTTTCTGTTGAATTGATGTATGACAATGTGAATATTTTATATAACCCTGTAATGTAAACTCAACATGTGTTTAGCTAAATGACATTAGTTTGAACCTATGCAAGTGCCATTAACCTTTTGAAATTATTCAAAGATAGTTAAGCAGCTCTGAGGAGTTTTTTTTTGGTATGCAGAGATTGTGGACCTGATCAGCCAAGCCAAATGAGCAGAGGTCAAGTGAATATTCCAGAGCTCAGGACATCCCTAGCTCACTTCGAAAGCACTGTGACATTTGGGGGATCAATCCGTCCTTATTGACAGCTAAACTCCAAAGGTGGGGGGTGAGAGCTATGTGGAGAAAGGTTTAAAATCTTCTGCTTTAGATATTACAGTGTGCATTTTCTTGAGGGGGTTTATCAGGACTGAAATGTCCTATATTTCTCAATTGTGTTCCCTCACACACACCAAGGGCTAGATTTACTAAGCTGCGGGTTTGAAAAAGTGGGGATGTTGCCTATAGCAACCAATCAGATTCTAGCTTTCATTAATTTAGTACCTTCTACAAAATGACAGCTAGAATCTGATTGGTTGCTATAGGCAACATCCCCACTTTTTCAAACCCGCAGCTTAGTAAATCTAGCCCCAAGTCTTAACTAAGTAAGTAGTGACTCTGGTTTTATTTTCTGAAATTTATTTGTGCAACATATTGTATGTCTTTTTATAAATTTTTTGTAACTAAGCTTTGGAAACATTTTTTAGACTAAATAAATTTTATCTAGCGTATTCTGAGTGATTCTATGTGAACTTACGAAGTTCAGGGAGGCTCATGCTACATGTGTATGTGATTTAAGTGTGAAACATTAATAAGTGGTTTTGGTGAACATAAGGCCACCATAGTAAATCCTTCATGGTGGCAGAAAAGATGTAATCATTGCTAAGTCACTAAGGTGACGCCAGTCAGACCACCTATTCAGATTGCTGTATCTGGGACAGGCTGGGCATACGTGACAATGCATTTTCAGGAGTTTTAGCAAAACAGCACAACTCTCAATGGCATATGCAATTGTATACATGTATAGAGGCTTATTTACTGTACACTGGCTGCATTGAGGCTATATGCTAATATATAAGCTTATTATGTGGTGGTATGTGAAGTTATATAAAAGTATACATGCTATATGTTGGCATATTGGATATATGGAAGCATTTATAGGAACAGTTATATATATGGGCACATGATTTGCACCAGGGCACACAAATATATTTGTAACCCAGTGGGAAAACAGCACGATCTGGCACGATAATCCTTTAGCTCACTATATATTGGATTAAAAACAATATATTGATAACGTGATATGCATTTGGACAGGAGGAATAAAAGGTCTAGAGTTGTTTATAAAATACATAAACACCAACCAATTAAATCTTCAGTTTTTAGCCAATATTAGTAGTGAGAAAATTGAATTTCTAGACTTAGAAATTTTTGTGGAGAATTAAAAGTTGGAGACCAAACCATTTCTAAAAATGATGGATTGTTAGAACCATATACCAGCCACAACAGCTGGCCCGCAGTTATCCAGAGGACAATTTCTAAGAGTTAGAAGAAATTGCTCAAGAGAATCGGACTATGTAAAACAGGCAGGCGAAATACAGGAAAGATTCCTTGAGACCCATAGTTGTGTTCAGGAAGAGTCAAAATTTAAATTACTTGGCTAAAAGCGCCATCCCTCTAATAGAAATTACTACAGAAGAAACTTGGCTAAATGAGAAAAAAGCAGGCTTTTACCATTGCAATAGATGCCAAGCGTGCAGATGCCAAGAGTGCAGAATTACAAATGTAAACAACACCACATCTACTAATAAACTGACCTCAAATTCTAAGGAGAGTGAAAGTTCCCGCATATATTTCTTTGACTGCAATCTATACATAGAAGCACCAAGAGCGGAACTGCCTGCGTACCTAATCCGCAGTAGAATGCATAGAGTGGCATGGGTTCCACGCGCCAGAGCGCCTGGAAGTTCTGCTTTTGGAACGCATGCTGCTTTCCCAGCGCTGCAATCAGAAATTGTGGGCCCAGTACTACTGAAACAGACAGGGCCCCCCTCTTCCCACAGCCAACATACATATTGCAGTCTGCTGTCTGTATGTTTTGGTTTTAATCTTTTTATTCATTATAAAATTTATGCTATTCAAAAACTGTATTTATATATTACTGAAATCTGCTGTAATTTTATATTTTATATTTCAAGATGACAATCTTATCATAAAATATAGTTTAGAGAGCCCTATCCTCAAACTGGAATTACAGATATACATCAAGTAAATTGCAGCAGTTGCTCAAAGGTTTTCTATAGGAAGCAGGGTGCAGTCATCTATTATTTGTACTTTAAACAAATGAACTGGTTTGAGTCAGGGATAAAGGGGGAGGATGGACAACTGTGGAAGGTAGTGTGCCCCTTCTTAGTCGAGGTACTAACAGCTTTATATGCCTTTCAGCTTGGATAGGAGAACAAGTCTAAGTGTTCAATTATTAAATGAGGTAGAGGAAATTTATAGAATATGTTGGTTGGCAAGTTGACTCAGACGGTTGGTTGTATCAATGTCATTGTTAAAGAGTGATGTAGCACATTTATGGTGACCATGAGGCTTTTATGCTGTTGAGGCTTATGCTGGGCATGTTAGGGCTGTGGTGGACATGAAGCTATTATGTGGGGCAAATAGCTGTATATGGGGGGCATTTGAATCTATATTATGAGCTGTAGTGCTGTGTGTGGTCAACAAGGGTTTTCTATGCACAGTATTTAGTTTGTTTTACTTTCCCTGTTATGGTGGGCACAGTACATAATAATATGTGTCTCCTTACAGACCTGCACTTAGTTTACTCTATCTCTATCCTCCCCAGAGCTGGATTAAGGCTTTAGGGGGCCCGGGGCACTTAAGACAGGGGGGCCCCTATGATGTCACATGGTTATCATTTTAGACAAAAACACAGGCAATACTGTGTGCACTACTGTTAGGTGTACGCAGCTCTGCCTTCATGAGCAGTACACTGTGAAGCGGGACATACCTCCCAACTGTCCTAAGTGAGAAAGTCACCCAAATTCAGGACTGTCCCATCAGATTCAGGACAGTTGGCAGACTGTCCTGCTCTCTCCTACCTGTTCTTCTCACTGTCACCACTTGTGGCTGCTGGTTACTTTAGCTCATTTGCTGGTTGTCTGGATCCTGGAATATTGGAGGCCCTATTTGGGAAAAAACAATGATTACATAAAACTTAGAAAACTGCAAACAGTCCCAGTGTTAAATTAATAGCACTCACGTTTTATAATTATAATTCCCCCAACATTAAAATAATAATATTCACATTTGCTAAATAGATCTCTTTCCCTCCAACCAACCCTGACATTAGATAGCAAACACATTTAATATATAAACCTATTTCCCTCCCTCCAAACATCCCCAACAATAATTTAAATAGCATTTACATTTAACAAATATTACCATTTCCCACTACAATTCCAGGCATTAAATAATTCATAATCACATTTAATAAATAGACCTCATTCTCCCCAAACAGCGCACAATCAACTAATAGCTCACCACCCCAGCATTAAATGAAAAGTCCAATTACTCCATCTTAAATTCATAGGACCCACTATTAAATTAAATAGCCCCACCATTACCCCACAAATAAAATAGCACCCAATAATTAGCGCCCACGTGCACTCCACAATTAAATTAAATAGCCTACCTATATTATAATAACACAACCCCCCCTCCCTCCCACACTACATTCATTCACTGGCCCCCACACACACACTACATTCATTCATTCACTGGCCCCCACACACACACACTACATTCATTCATTCACTGGCCCCCACACACACACAGTGCATTAATTCACTGGCCCCCACACACAGTGCATTAATTCACTGGCCCCCACACACACAGTGCATTAATTCACTGGCCCCCACACACACACAGTGCATTAATTCACTGGCCCACACACACACTGCGTTAAATCACTGCCCCCCACACACACTGCATTAAATCACTGCCCCCCACGCACACACTGCATTAAATCACTGGCCCCCACACACACACTGCATTAAATCACTGGTCCCCACACACACACTGCATTAAATCACTGGCCCCCACACATACACTGCATTCAAATTCTGACAAACACACATACTCTGCATTGACATAACATAAAACAAACATAACATAACACACACTAATAACACTTACCTTCTTCCATCCGCGCCGCACGCTCTCTGCACTTCACACATGGGACAGCACCTGTCATGTGGTGCACGTCCCATGTGACACAAGAGCTCTCAGTGATAGGCCGAATGTTTGGCCTATCACTGAGTGGGAGGGGGGGATCACATTCAACAGTAGGGCCGCCGCCGCATCTGATAGGTGAGGTCAGGTCATGCAGGCGGTGGGGGGCCCTTGGGGTGAGGGGGGCCCGGGGCACATGCCCCCTGTGCCCCCCCTTAATCTGGCTAAGTAAAATAAAATTACTTACACAGTCCAGAATGGTTGACCGTCCAGAATGAAAAAGAAGTTGATTGCTGCAGCCACTCTATGTGATGTGAGGTCACACCATCATCTGACAGGAAGAGGGGGCTGATCACATGATCAAATGGGCGGAGCCAACTTTCCCCTGCAGTTCCGATCACTGCTGTGTCCTCCCCAGCATCCCTGCTGCTGCTGTGAGCCTGGCAGTGACAGACAGCTGTCAAATGTGGAACGGAGATGAAAATTCGCATTTCATAGCTGCCTGACACTGCTGGGCTCACAGCAGCAGCAGGGATGCTGGGGAGGACACAGCAGTGATGAACAGCTCATCGGTGGCCAGCTGGCCCCCTGGTGAGCTCGGGCCCCTTGCATCTGTACCCCCCGTACCCCCCTGATGGCGGCCCTGTGCGTTCCAGATGAACCATAAGTCTATTGAAGAATGGAATTGTATCAACGTTTGGATTACATACAACTGATAATCTTTTACAATATATACCCACTATACGCTACTGACGAGTGACTGTAAAAGGACGTAAGACTGTTTAGTTGATTTTAAATTATATTTTAGATTACAGGTTCTACAACAGGACCTGTGGGTACTTTACATATATATATTTTTTCACTGCACAATCTATTTTTAGAACTAAGTCAGACAGTGTTAACTCAACTTGTTATTGACAATATATGTGGTGCCAGGGAGTTTGTTGGAGTATACTATGTTAAATATTGAGCAGCTTGGATAAGTACTTTACCCATACATAACTACCTATAGGATATGTTTAACCACCTATTTCTGTATGGTATTGTGTAACAGCAGCACAGGATAACATTACAGGGAAGCGCTTGACTACTTTTGCAAACAACCTATAGAAACAGGTGGTGTATGATGCACATGTTAAATATTTTGCCTTACCGTGTGCATTAAATATTTAATTTTTGTTAAAAAAATATATATAATTTTCACCATAGCTAAAATGCTTTATGATGAATAAGTACCTAGACGTATTCACCTCTTTGTTGAAAAAGGGACATGGTTTTTTTTGTGCAACACTGTGAGATCTATTTTCATCATCGACAGCTATTTAAAAAGCACCGCTCATTCTTCAGTGCTGTACTCACATCAGTCCCTGCCCCATATGAGCTTACAATCTAAAGTCCCTGACATACACACACCACATGAGACTAAGGGCAATTTAAGAGCAGCCAATTAACCAACTAGTATGTTTTTTGGTGTGTGGGAAGAAACCAGAGCACCTGGAAACTTCAAACATATAAGGCCATGGTAGGGAATTTAACTCCCAACTCCAGCGCTGTGAGGCAGAAGTACTAACCACTAAGCCACCATGCTGAACTTATAATTTTTTTGCAAGTGCTTTTAGATACTCACAATAACTACACTTTATTTTGGTAGTACGTGACTAAGATATTCTCAATGACATCACTGTAAAGACCAAATAAAGTTGACAGCACTATCTCTTGACACTATTTCAAGAAAACTTCCATATGACAATGCATTTTGGTGCTTTTCTATACATTACTAATTTAGAATTTGCATGTGTTGATTAAAATCAATTCTAATTTGCACTTTTAAACTCCTGCAGTTTCACAGCTGCATGCTGACATGTCGTGCATTAACAAGTTTTTCCATAGGAGAATACACTGTAATACACTGTATACACTGTAATAAGTTTTTCTGAGAATTTGTGGATTCAGAAGTGCACAAGAGACCTTAAGTTTTAAAACTTTTACAGAGACTGACATTGTAAACAAAATTATGAACCTTTATGTTTGTGTATTATGTATAGTTCATCAAATAAGAGTGTATTTAAGGTTGCTTTTTCAGAACATTATTGCACTATATATTATTTTCTTTTTTCATGTTTCATTGGAGTGCATATTGATTGCAACATCAAGAAAATAATTTACTTTTCATTTATGCTGGAAATTATTTTGGGATAGTTAGGAATTTGAAGAAACATTTAGGGCTAGATTTACTAAGCTGCTGGTTTGAAACAGTGGGGATGTTGCCTACAGCAACCAATCAGTATTTAGTACTTTCTACAAAATGACAGCTAGAATCTGATTGGTTGCTATAGGCAACCTCCCCACTTTTTAAAACCCGCAGCTTAGTAAATCTAGCCCTTAGACCTATTTTGAACATTTCATTGGACACTTTTATTTATTTATTTATTTCATTTTGTTGTTTGGGTTTGAATTCTATTGCATCTATGTCGCTTCTATTGTCTCTCATTACCCCCTCACTCTAGAATGAAGCTCTCACAGGCAGGAACCTCTACCCTATGTGTCATGTCTGTCCACTTTGTCTTCCTTGTATGTCTTGTGTTGAATGGTTTCTGTATACTATGTGATTTGTTCTGTTAATTGCATCCATGCATGAAATATTCTGCTCTATACCCATGTACAAATTATTATGTTTGCTGTATTCATGTATATCTTATATCTGTGTGACTCTCAGATACTATAATGTATATCTTATATCTGTGTGATTGTCAGGTACTATAATGTATATCTTATATCTGTGTGATTGTCAGGTACTATAATGTATATCTTGTATCTGTGTGACTGTCAGATACTATAATGTATATCTTATATCTGTGTGATTGTCAGGTACTATAGAATCTGTGGTGCTAACAAATAAACGATGATGATCCAGAGAGAGAAGGATGAACTCACATCTTGATAAGAGATTACAAGGTAAAAGTGGAGATGTGCTTTAGCATAACCAAGTATCCCTCATACATACATTCCTTGACCATCAACGAGAGGTATGCGTCATGAATGCATAGTGGGACTGAGAGCCGGACTTGGCCTTCCAGTGCCACTTTAATAAAAAAAAATAAAAAAAAAAATAAAAAAATAAATATTAACAAAAAATAATAAATATTTTCAGAATGTTAATTTTTGAAAAAAAGTTTTTCTAAAATAAAGCATTTTTCACTTTTATCTCCCGACACCGTCATCTCAGATAGTGAAAGGAGGATTGCAGAGGTACTTGTCCTTGTTAAATAAGCTATTGCTTGAGAAAGCATGGCGGTAGCCATTGATAGAGAGAAGCCTTATCTCCAGTGAAAACACCCGCTGGATAAAGGGCTTTTCTTCTATTGATAAATATACTCACATGTCACATCTAAACTAAGGTTTGAGCAAAACATGTGTCATCCAAGCATCTATCCCAAAACAGCTATTCTACCAGATTCCTCCAATGCAAGGAGAACATGAAGAGTCTTATCTGGAGTTAAGAGTATATGACTGCACACATTTTTCATGAAAACCAAGCCAACAAAAGCTATTTATAAGCTTTTTATGTGTAAGTTTATTTTTTTTATTTCTTAATAGTACTCAAAAGAAACACTCAAGCAAAGCTTTTGCAGAAGTGCAGTGCATTGCAAACACATAATCAGTACTTAGGCTTCCATACATCAAATGAGCACAACCAATGAAACTACTCATCATCCTCATCATTTACTTATACAGCGTCTTACAACTATGGACAAACGTAGTAATAGACAATACTGGGTAATACAGACAAAGAGGGGAGAATGGGGGTTGAATACATGAGGTTAAGTCTACATATTGCATTCCGGTCCAGTCAGACTGCAAAGGTAAAAAGTGATTAGTATGATCCAGTCACACAGCAATGTTGGTCAGGGGGTCAGAGGGTTGTTGTCTTGTGTGAACTGTGTTAAGGGTGGTAATGGGGTAACCTAGTGAGGTTAAGAGGGTGGTTGAGGAATATTATACTTCCTTTATTCCTTGTAATGGTAAAAGTGAAGTTCCACATTTATAATATAGAGTATGCACTTTACATAGTTTAAGGGGGTAATTAAATTGTCCGTGTTACTTGTGAAAGTAATGCGGCCCGCGCACTATTACCGATAGTTATTTTAACGCAGATTTTTTCTTCAGGCTCTCAGAGCTGCAAGCAAAAATCAGCATTGAAATTATGATACTAACGGTAATAATGCGCGCTATTACCGTAGTAACAGTAATAATGCGTAAGCAGCGTTACTTTCACAAGTAACACGGTCAGTTGAATCCAACCTTAATGTAAAAAAAAAAAAAAATTCTATTTTTTTTTATAACCGTAGGTGAATATTTTAGATATTTATACCATTTACACTATTTCCTTGAGTGTTTAGGCTCTAGATTGTTCAGACCATATTCAAGAAAGCATTTCCTATTTACAGTAGGATGATGTCACAAACCACATGGTAATTCCAGTTTGAGGATAGGGCTCATGCCTATTTCATACATTGCCCTTTCTCTATACTTGCCAACTCTCCCAGAATGTCCGAGAGACTCACAAAATTCGGGCAGGTCTCCCGGGCTCCCAGGAGAGCAGGCAAATATCCCGCATATGGCAACACGCTCCTCAAAATGACGTGATTCGCGGTGAATCGCACCATTTTGGCCCCGCCCCCGCAAAAACCGGCATTTTGTCGCAGGGACAGACCCAAAATGGCACGAATTGCCGCTCCCCGCCCTCCAACCATGCCCCCCTGCCTTGGATCTCCCGTAATTAGCTTGCCAAAGGTTGGCAAATATGCCTTTCTCGCATCCTGTAAAGAGGCAATCCAGACCATAATAATAGTTTTTTTTGTTACATTTATTATTTAAAAAATAATAATAATATATTATGTCAAATCTGCCGCTTACAACAGTCAGCTTCCTGACAATAAAGCCTCTGGATGAGGAAGTACAGAGAGCATAAGACAAACATATGATGAAATGAAAGCCTCAGGAAAGCTGATCGAATATTAAACTGGATTTTCTGAGACAGAGAAGGATGAGCAGAGGAAGAATAACAGATGCAGACTTTAGTTATGAAAATAATCTGTTGGAAAAAATAGAAAGTCTTGTGTGAACAGAATGGTGAAGAAATATGGTTTAGGAAGGAAACATGGATCACTGATCAGTAATGTAAATGCTTTGTTAGAGAAAATCTATATTCAGCAAAGTATAATCTCCAGTACATGCAGAAAAGAGACTGTCATATGGTTCACTAATCAATACAGCAATCTCAGACTTTATGTGCTGTCTATGTCCATGATACTACAAGGTAGCTTCTCCTGGCCCGAAACCTCAAATCCTTACTCTAATCCCTGAAATTTAAATGTGCTGTGGTCCTCACACTTATGCTAGGGTTGTGATGTCATTTGTTTTCAGAAATTGCTTACTTCAAAAATAATAGAAAGGTCTTACGGAATATATGTGCTTTAAAATGGACTTTAAAGTGCCCCCATTTCTGTAAAACGGGTCAAGAGGGTTTTGCTCCCTCTTTAGAACAAGTTTGCTCTAAAGAGGGAGCAAAACCCTCTTTAGAGCATACCTGCCAACTCTCCCGGAATGTCCGGGAGACTCCCGGATTCCGGATGGGTCTCTCGGACTCCCGGGAGAGTATGGCAGTCTCCCGCATCTCCCCACTTCCTAGTGAAGTGGACAGAATTTGGTCCAAAATGCCGCAATTCTCGCTGCATTTGGCCCCGCCCTCCGCTGTAAAATTACACGTTTGCATCATTACATCACAAGGGGCGCGTGCAAAATGACGCCATTTTTGGAGCCCCGCCCCTCGCACGCCCACCTCCCCCCGGCAGCTCCAGGATGCCAACTAGAAGAAATTGGCTAGTATGCTTTAGAGGTGCTGTGCACCTAGATTTACACGAAAGTGCAATGGTTTTAGGACATTCCTTGCAGAAGACAGAGTATATGCAATGGATGAACCTAGTTTTGCAGAACATTGCAGAGACAAGATTAATGAGTGGATGATTTCTTTTTAGAGTTGCTCATTGCAGTTCCTTGTGTCATTACAACTCTGGATTTGGTTTTGATTTTTGCCCTATATTGGAGCTGGCAGAAATTGGGCCTTATCCCATAGTGTTTATGGAGCATATCTTGCACTTCCATTTGACAATTGAAGGAGAAGCACACTTTTAGGCACAGTTTAACCAAGGGAAAACAGTTGTCATTTGTAATAAATCCAGTCCCAATGTCCCCTCACTCTCATGATAATAATAATAATAATTGTAAGCAATAAATTAGGATAAACAGTGCAGTATTTTAGGAGTAAAACTGTAAAGTTAAAAATCCAAAAACAAATTAGCTATAATTTATAAAGTATTATATGACATAAAATACTGCACAATAAGAAAATTAAACTGCAGCATGATTTAAGCCTCACAATTTAAATTCATTCCATTACAAAATATATACACTATTCTTCAATATATGATGCACTAAGGTGCAATGGATCGACTCACAAATAACAGCTTTTTCATTTTTTTCATCTACTGTCTTTGCTTGCATTCAGAATAGGTGCTCGGCCTTTATTAATCTTGTCACAGAGTCTGTCCTGGGTATTGAAAGTTATTGATTTTTTTACAGACAGTCTTCCCATCTATAGCCTACTTGAGATCTATTTCAAATTTTCTCATAAACAGCAACCTCAATTTATAGAACAAGTTAACCCCCACACATATAAGAGGCACTTTTATGAAGTGATTTACACATAACCTACAAAGTACATCAAGGGAATAAATAAGGTTTTCAGAGGTCACAGACTTTGCTGTCTGATGCTTACTAGAAAACTTAACACCTTCTGCTGAGTCAGTGAGGAATCATTTCACTATTCCTTTGGTGCTTCTGGATAAAGCATTGGTAGGAGTGATAATTAAATATTATACAAACGTTTAGATATGTTTCAAATACAGTTTCACACGATGAGTAAAAGTAACAGTTGTGCCTTTGTCTATATAACCGCATGTTTGTTTTTATGTGGCTCACATCCACATACTATGGCCCCGATGCTGATATAGGGGCAAAGCAAAAAAACAGAAGTAACTTTGATCCTGAACAAACCATGTTGCTATGCAAGGGGTGCAAATTAATTTATTTTTTGTATGCAAGAAAAATACTGGCTGCTTTAGCACACAAATACGTGATAGCTTTATTTTTACACTGAAATTTAATGTTCATCTAGGACATGTCCTACCCCAACTATTAATCTGCCATCACATGTTAAATATACCTCCCCATCCAATGCAACATGGTTTTGCCAAGGTGCAAATTTGCTCTTATTTTTGCTTTTCTCCTAACTCAGCACCAGGCCCTATGTAGTTAAAATTTATGATTAAAGGAAAAAATGTTGCCCTAAAGATTTAATTTTAAAATTCAATTAAAATAAATAATTTTGAATACATTTATGAACCTAAATTTCATTGATTGGTTATTAATTCTGTAATGCACATGCTTAAAAACAGTATATTTGTTTGTGTACCTATGCGAGCTTAGTAGATTTAAATATAAGTCTGAGCTAAGCATCATTTTTTTGATAGGCAGAATAAGCGCAACTAATTGGGGGAATCTTTGTCT
Organism: Mixophyes fleayi; assembly: GCF_038048845.1. NCBI lineage: Eukaryota > Metazoa > Chordata > Amphibia > Anura > Limnodynastidae > Mixophyes > Mixophyes fleayi. Next base: position 109,304,313 of record NC_134404.1, on the reverse strand, counting down.
CCTACTTTCTGGGTAACAAACCAAAGTTTAATAGCAGTCACTGGAGGTCATTTGCAAAGGGCAGCCAATGCACACCTTGCTTGGCCATGCGAATGGGTGTTCCACCCAGTGCACAACAGGGTACACAACTAGCCTCTGCTCTCAGGGGATGTCTCCGCAACTTAGACATGCACTTAGGTGTGCAGCGTGGAAATGTGCCCCTCCATAAAGCATGAGCCATCATTAAAAATGCCCCTCTCATTAATAACCTCAATAATTTGGCATCATAAAATGAAATTTCTTCTCTGCACTGCTCTGTAACATGAGCCATATCAGTGTGCCGATTCTGTACGTCACTAGGAATGGCTACACTCTTGTAGTTGTATATATTAATTGTTACATCATTTTATATTAATGTTTATACACAAAGCTGCCGCCAAGCATGCATGTTTTAATAAAAATTCTAGCAAGAGTGTGCTTATTTTATGTGTCCACGTTTGTTGAAATGTTGGAAATTCTGCTGCCCAGTCAGTTTTCCATTATAACAGAACAGTGCTGTCCCAGTATGGGGCTACAATAGAGCAACTGAAACTGTATTTTATAGCTACATGGAGGTGTACAACAAACATTTAACACTATAATGTCTTCTTACGTACTCTATACTACAACATGAGATCCTGACATGATCTCCACAGCCTTCAATGTACAGTACACCATTGAAAACTGTTGTGTGCTTCACAGCTGTCTTGGAATCTGCATGGAATTGACTGTATGATCTGAGATCCTACTGAGTGCTCAACCACTGTTCCAGAATCTTCACAGAATTCACAGTATGGCATGAGAGCCTGTTAAGCACTTTACCGTTGTTCTTTCTTCTCCAATGTATGGTCTGATAACTGGCTGCATGGTCAGCACCTGTCCCAGAATATCCATAGTCTTCACTGGCATGCTCTATTCTCCTCAGGTATCTTAGTGCCTCATTAGAATTCAGTCCACTGCATTCATGGATTGGCCTCTTCAGCTTGTTAGCATAAGAGCCAATTGACCCACACCATGAAGATTTAGCAGCGCTGCCATTTTGCCCAAATCTAAATACATCAAACAATAAAAGCAATGTAAAAAAGCACAGATTTATTAATGTAATAATATAATTAAAGTATCCAGCAAAAAGAGCTTAACTTACTAATAATTGTTCAAAATATACCCCTGAAAGGTTAATCTCAATGCAAATCAATTTTCAGGGAAATGACTGTCATTACATTATATTACACATTTCATAACAATATAAATATAAAACTATTTCATTTTTTTCTCTCTAAGGTTGTTTCTTAATATTTTTTTTTATATGCAAGCAAAATTGATATTATGAGAGCAGCATAAACGTGCTAGACACACAGCTGAATGATGTAGAATACCGGAATGCATTATCATACAAAGTTAGCTAACATAACAGAAGCTCTAGAATAAATGGTGTTCTATTATATGTTGCAAATAAAAGACCAGTGCATGAATCTTTTACAAATAAAGAAATGGCAATGGATCCTTCATCAAATGTCTGTCATATTATCTGATTTTCTAAGGAGGTCACTATTCATGAACTTCCAGTACAGGAAATACCTTTGTATTTCACAGACATTTAAAAGTTTGCAAAGCTGTTCTGGGTCTCATTTTATTGTGTATTGTTATATACAGTCAGTTAACTCTTTTCTATGTACTGTTTTTAAGCCGTAACAGGAATCAGTAGGCTACCTTTTGTTACGAAATCAGAATCAGGATGGGCCCCGAAGTCTGCTCAGGTGGATATTACCCCCAGAGAGGTGCGGAATCTAACAGAAAGAGATGTTTTCACCAGGGATACCCACAAGGGAATGTGGGCTTAGCAGGTCTCTAACTGCTGGTCGCAGTCCTCTAGGGGGGCGATGAGCGAGACTAGATGGAGGATATGGTTGCATTAAGGATATGTCAGAGTGCTGGAGGCGGGTCCAACAGATAAGTGTAAGTTCAGGATTATAGAAGAGAGCAATAGCCTGCAGGATGCTGCTGCACCGGGGTCCTGATGACCTAGAAGCCCTGAAGCAGGATTAGCAAAGATGCAGAACGATCTGCAGTGTAGTGGCAATGTCTTTACTGTGGAGGTGATACAAGTATACACAATAGACTGCAGGATGATGAAGCACTGAGGTCCTGATGAGCTGGAAGTCCTGGAGCAGGATCAGAGGAGATGTGCAATGATCTGCAAAGTAGCGGCAGCGTCTAGACTGCGGAGGTGATGCAGTTATACACAGGAGAGTAATAGACTACAGGGTAATGAAGCGCTGAGGTCCTGATGAACTGAAAGTCCTGGAGCAGGATCAGAGGAGATGCACAACGATCTGCAGAGTAGCTGCAGCGTCTAGACTGCGGAGGTGATGCAGTTATACACAGAAGAACAATAGGCTGCAGGGTAATGAAGCGCTGAGGTCCTGATGAGCCGGAACCCTGGAGCAGCCTCAGAGGAGATGCGCAACGATCTGCAGAGTAGCCGCAGGTGATGCAGGTATACACAGGAAAGCAATAAACAGGAGCCAGAGGAGGAGATATCCTAACAGGAAACCTGAAGATCTGGCAGCCATAATAAAGAGGCAGGTGCCTTAAATAGACAGGCTGACAGGTACTCAGCCAAACAAGGGAATATAGGGAGTTTTGAAAAGACCAGGGGCTAAATTTTCTAAGCTGCGGGTTTGAAAAAGTGGGGAGGTTGCCTATAGCAACCAATCAGATTCTCGCTGTCATTTTGTAGAAGGTACTAAATAAATAAAAGCTAGAATCTGATTGGTTGCTATAGGCAACATCCCCACTTTTTCAAACCTGCAGCTTAGTAAATCTAGCGCCAGGTGTGCGCATGCTCAGTTCAGAGCAGCCAAAATGAGGTAAGCTGGTGCGATGTGTGACACATCTGGTGTATTTGTTCACCTGGAAGACTGTATATTAACTGTAGGGAATTGAGATTTGTTCACTGTGTGTATTTACAACCTGGTTTTTCATTTTATGGCTCAGTTTTGCTCCTCTCCTCAATAGCTGCAGAGCTTCACAATTGCCTGACACTGTCTTTTCTGTTGTATCTGTGTTTTGTTACATGTCTATTTGAACTTCTGGTATAGACCTGAACCTATCTGACTAGATGTTTTCGGTCCACAGCAGTAACTCTACCCACTAACCCCTGGCTTGTTTGACATATCTATGGTTTCCTTTTTTATTTGTCTTCACGTGAGATGGCGATAGCTTGAGAAGGACTGCGGCAGGTGCTTTACATTGGGAAGCTTATACCGAAAGAAAACAGACAAAACTCTTGATAGATAGGGAGGAACCCTATCTGCAGTGTAAACACCAAATTTTGTCAGATAAATGGGTTTCCTTCCTTCGGTAAATAGACCCATTATTATTTCAGTCCTGTGTAGATACATTTTAAGAGCCCCTGTCATTTGCCATGCTTTACTCTGCTCTCCCCTAGCAGTGTTTGGCATTTCCTAAACATAGCTCTCATAGGGACTGACAGACTTCCAGAGTTATTCAGCTGTTTGACTTTGATTAATAAGGGGCACAGTTGTGAGCTATGGGCCAGTCTAAATTTTTAAAAACCTTAAAAGTGAATAAAAGTGACTGTCCTGGAGACTTACAATGTGTCTGTCTTTATTCTATACATTGCACCATTAACATTTATTACAGAAGATGTATATAGATACAATAGAAATGCATTACAACCATGTCCATGGGCAATGTTATGGGTTGTTGAAGGCCTGGTGTTGTCACGAGCCGCGGCGGTACTCACGGCCGCCGCGGCTCGCTTCCTGTGTGCCCCGGCGTCCCGGCCGTCACCATGATGACTGGGACGTCACTTCCTTCTAAACCCCGGCCGTTGCCGCTTTGCAAGGCAGCGCCGCGTCCCAGCAACAAGGGGACAGCCGGGCGCGTGCACGGAGGTCTTTAGTAGCCTGATGGCTATTAAGCTAGTTATGTTAATTAGCCAGCCCCTGGGTGTGCTTGCAGAGCTAGGCTCTGATTGGTCCATGAGTATATTTAAGGCAGTGAGGTCTGCAGCCTCACTGCCGGTTATAGTTTCTGTTGCCAGTGTGCTGACCTGCTCCCTGCCTTGTTATGTCCTTTGGATATCGTGTTGGATTGCTCGTGTATGACCTCTTGCCTGGATTTGGACCTTGCTCGTGTGTGTTTCTCGTGACCCTGACCTACTTGCCTGTAACTGGACCTAGCTACGGTGCCTGTGACCCTTGACCCCGGCTTGTGTATTGGATTCCATGTCTGCTGCCGGCCCCCGACCCCTGCCTGGACTTTACTCCGCTTTCCGGGGTTCTCCCTAGTCGGTACGCACTTCATGACCCTCTGCTAGTCTGCGGCCAAGTCTGTCCCCACCACTAGGGGCTCCAGTGAACACCTGACTGGCAGAGCAGACTCCGGCTTGTGCTGTACCGGCTAGAGGGGTTCCTAACAGGTGTCTCCTTTATTTAATACTCCAGCTGATGATAATTGGCATTCAGATGGCAGTTAAAGTTTGCAACACTTTAGATCAGGTCCCTGCCCTACCTCCCACATAATCACCTTCTCACAAATATAAAATAAAATAAAAATGTGTGAAGGTTGAGGGCAACAGCAAGGTGGTGGTGAAGAGTGCCATCAATCTGAGCACTGGGTTGTTTCACGGATCTACTAGAATACCATATCAGTTCAGTTGCTACAAATGCCATTACTGCCAATATCTGTTCCTCCTTTGATGACATCTATGGCCTCCTTGGTGGCAGTAGCTGTCACCAAAGTTCCTGCAAACATGGGAAACAAGGGGCCATTCTGTGTGTCCTACAGCATGATGCCAAAGAAAAATACCCGCCACACAACTACTCAGAGTACAAAAGTGAATACCTTCTCCAGAAGAAGAAGGAGGATTACTAAAGAAAATTGGTGAGTGTTAGTCATAGTTGCCAGCAGCTGACTACCTTAAGCTTTCTATAATGACTAGTTCATCTTTTAAATCTCCACCTCCCACTGTCTTTCCTCATCACCACCAGTAGCTCCACAGAAATTCTAGTGGCCAATAGTTTTTCACCACTGCGCATGCGCAGCACCAGACGGACCTCAATGGGACCTTGGAAACTCAGCGTTCATCTTCATCCAATGCCCCCGCTCTAAGGGGAGATAAGAGGTTTGCTCCGAGGTAGAGGACCTGCTGGAAGGTCTCCATTACAGCTATACTAAGTGAGCCTGGCTGTTCCTTTACTTTAAACAGAATCATCCATCCTATCCTGAGTTATACACTGAGATTCTGTACAAACTGTGCATTACTGTGTCTAGACTTTTACATATCATCTCCAAATCACATTATACCTTGCTTGTATGTGAGGATTATCTGGAACCTATTGGACTAACCACCTTATTTCTGGAACCTTTGTAGTACGTTTTATGCCTATATTTGGAATATTAATCACAGCAGAACTATTTGACTGACTTTGATTGGTGCCTAGTTGAAAGAACTATCTATTGACTGCTGAAAGACAAAACTATATTGGTATATGGACAAAGACTTTACAGCATTGATATTCCAGTACCACTTATTGCTTGTCGATTGATACATTATATTCCTAAGGAGTTATGTAGGTGTTTTATCATGCTTTACCTATATCTCTGCTGTAGATATCTTTGTGATACAAATGTGTTGTAACCATACTGTACTTATTTTGCACCGTATATATAATTAATACCTATCTGGTTTATACTATTGTATTGGCTGGTCTGGACCACTATTTAGGTTGTCAAGTTGTTTTATAACGATGTATCAATAAATATTTGTACAATACCACCATTATTCCTTTAATAAAATTGGTACAAAACTGTCTACTTATAACTATACTTTGTACATATATTTGCATTACATACATATTTTGCGCCAGGGAAAATCTTTGCTTTAATTACTACATTTTACTTATTTGTATTATGATCCCCTAAATGTAAACGGCTCCATAATACGCCGGTACTCCGGTTTCCTCCGACACTCCAAAGATATACTGGTAGGTTAATTGACTGCTGACAAAATTAACCCTAGTGTGTGTGTTCGTGTGCATGTTAGGGAATTTAGACTGCAAACTTCAATGGGGCAGGGTCTGTTGTGAATGGCAGTGTTGTGTAATTGGTGGCGCTATATAAGCAACAACAACAATAAAAATAATAATAATAATAGACACTTCAACCTTCACTGCAATTAACACATGGTACATGGAGGTTTACATAGACATCATCTTATCTTATATGTAATGTGAGTAGAAAGTACTTGTGCATGGGCCTTTAACAATATACTGTATATGTAGTTGCAGAGAATGCTGGCTGTTGCAGAGACTGCTGGCTGTATTATAGATAATTAGTTAAATAGCTAGCAAAAGAGGAGGAGGAATGTGAAAACTAAAGCTCCTGCAGACCCACAGATGTTATAAAAAAAAACAGCTTTAATATGTACTTTATTTCTACCATAATAATTTGTAAATATTCTTATTATCATCTGAGATATATGAATTTACACAAACGGATGTAGTTATTGTTTAGGATAGCCTAGAAAATATGCATACATGTAAATAAGCAACAGTAATCTGCTGTTTAATATCAACAACTGTAAAGATAATATATATATTGTTAATGATTGCTACAAGGGCAGTTCTGGCCATTCTTTGATAGCTCAGATAAATGTGGATAATTTTATTTTTTTTTACGGCACAATACTGTATCCAGTAAAGATATTTATATTTCTACCGGAATACCAATTCAGCATGACTTCATCCAGATTATCAAGTGGGCTCAGTCCCCTGCTATTACATTTTACACTTTAGAAAAGATGAATGTGCTTACATAGAGTATTGAGATTACAAGTTACTCAGCATCGGCAAGCAAAGTGGTTTAAATACAGCACGATGGATTTTATTTCTAAGTGTGAAAACCCGAGGCATGATTATATTACTTTGGGAGGAAACAGTTTTTTTTAACATAGAAATGTTGAACACAGTAGAATTATATGTAAACGAGAGCATTAAATGTAGTCTTCAAGCATTAAATTATCAGAGGCAGCATTTGATCCAGAGGCATATAAATGAAATCATATTCCACTTGCTCTATTTTAGTTGTGGCCATAACTTTTCGTGCTTGGCTGCATAATTCCCAATTTTAAATATGATATTTGATTTGTTTCTGCACCAGCTCTTATGTCTATGATCTGTCTCACTGCTGTCTTAGTGAAAATTTGCTTTGAATTTTACTACGTCAGTCTGTCAGGGTTTAGTTAAAACTCATTGTGAGGTCAATGAATGCTCGCTGAGAAGCCTGAGGGAAGACAAGAGACAATGAGCTGGCATACTAATGCGTATTATGTATTTAGTGCAAATATGAGTCTGCAAAGCTTAGTTAACAAAATACTATTAACTAAATGCTACTTTATATCCTCATATAGAAATGATGCAATATGTTTTGGTTTTAGGATGCAGCTAATTTTCAAAACTAGCATTTTCCCCATGTTGTCTTATCTTTACTGTCTTTCTCATACCTGCCAATGGTCATGATTTCTGACAGTTAAAATGGGACTTGCCTGTGTTTAAAGGGAGTATAAACTAGCTGAAAATAGGTATGGCGTGGTTGGTTTAACACATGGTTAGGACAGACTAGGGACAGGACCTAAGAGATGTGCAATATGGAAAGTAAGCAGTGGGAGAACTACAGCAGGAACCCCTGCCCCCTTTCTGCTCTTAAAAGAGCACAGCAAGGTCCTAATAAGAGCAGTGCATGCCCCTTACCACACACCCAGAAAAAGCCCCCTCTCCGCTATGTTTGATCAGAGCAAGGGGTCGGCAGGCTACACGAGTCTTGCTATGGGTCTTGGCAATGCATTGTTTCGCCCCTGTATGTTTTCGCTTCTGTATTTGTGCATTTGGTTTTTACTGTGAAGTAATATCCAGTGTTATTTGTTAATAAAGCTTTCTTAATAAACAGTAAGCCTTTTAAAATGAATTCCTGGCATATGACAAACTAGTCATGGCACTATTCATTAATAACAGTGAAGCTTGTATATAATTATTATATTATTGTCAATATAGTATACTACTACTTCTTTATGCCACCCCTTTATAAATTCAGTGCTTGCTGTGAAGTATAAACTCCTAACAAGCGTATTTTAAAAAAAAAATCAATTCTATTTTATTTCACTCTTTAAGCCGTGATTTCAGCTGTGCCCATGCTCTTAGGAATCAGCATATAACAATACTAAAAAACAAATGCCATGCTTTGTTGACTATGTTGAATGCACCTAAAAATAAGGTTGACAGGTTGGATCATTATTTGGCATGCCTGCAAATGTAATTGAAAAATGATCTTGGGTGTTTGATCTAATTCTACTAACTGGCCCCCATATGGTGTAAAAATTATCTGGTCACCTGGCCTGAGCACCAACCAGCTGTTTCTCATCCAGTTAACCACCTATGCATGTACCATATTGGAAAATGGTTCAGCTGCTCAGGGTTATTCCTGCCATTTGTATTACCATGAATGCTACTTCTCACTTCATGGCAGAAATTATCCTGCTGTTGTTTGTCCCTCAGACTGAGGGGCAGAATCATCCCATGTGTGGCCAGCTTTAATATTAGTAGGAATCATGTTTGCAGAAGAGCATCTTTGCTATCTAATCACTACCTAATAGTGGTATGTTATTTCTTCCACTCTGTTTTTCCAGGATAGATTACTTTGACTATTTTAGTGACAAAGATGCAATTGCTCTATTCTAAGTGAATTCTGTTTAAACTGGATCTGTTCTGAATTTTTATTTGATACATTACTGAGTATTAAATTGAGCAGCCAATTAGAAATAAAAATACAAATTTAATTGGTCAGGTAATTAAAGTCTAATCGAGTGACAGTGTAAGAACAGAATAGTAAAGCATGTGCATGGTACCTGAGGTCATTTGCAATAGAGATTTAAATGCTATAAACCCATATCAATTTCAAACAAAGCAATATGAATTTATTTCATTAAAGATGCATAAACTATCCACATGCATGATTTAACACGGTAAAACTTAATTTACCCATAAAAACTCAATAAAACATCACTACAGTGGCCAGGAATCTAAGATGCTCATGATTTTATTTAACAGATTGACAATGAAATTTAACAAATAATTGAAGATATTCTTTTGAATGTTAAAGGTCATTAAAAGCTATAATTACAATAATTTAGCAGAACATATATATGTCTAGGCAAACAGCAATTACTGATACGTGCTGAACAAGATCATTTTGGAACTGGGGATGAGCTGTGAAATGAAACATTTTAATGCTTTAAAGGTGTAGTCTTAACACAGATTTAGAAGGTTAAATGCTTTCATTCAGCATAACAGAAATGGCTTAGGACTACCTCTTTAAAATGATTAAAAGTTGTTTAGTTAGGCCTTTTCACTTAACATTTATTTTGGTATTATAGTTTCTGTCTACAAACCATAAAATGTACAGCTGGATTCTTAACCCACTCATTGTTTAATTGTAAGTTCACACCCATGAAATAACACAAAACAAGGTTTGTTTTAAGAAGAAATGTAAATAGCATGATCTGCAATGAAGATGTAAATATTTTTACAAATATCTTTTAGTTCATAAAGAATCATGTTTTATAGGTAACAAGTTGTGTGTGACCTTTTACCCTATGTCCTACTAACTGAATCTTGATGGATAACATTACCAAACATCAAGCATACTTGCCTACTTTCGGCAAGTGTAGTCCGGGAGAGGGGCGTGACTAGAAGACAGGAGGGGGGAGGAGGCAGGGCGCTGTAATTTTGTCCCCGCAACAGAAATGCCGCTTTGTCATGGGAGGGGTGGGGCCAAAATGATGCGATTCACCGTGAATCACGTCATTTAGGCTAGGCAGTTGCGGGATGCGGGAGACTTTCCTGCTCTCCCGGGAGTCTGTGAGACCGACCCGAATTTTGGCAGTCTCCCGGAGATTCTGGGAAAGTTGGCAAGTATGACATCAAGTCATTAAAGGATAATAAGTTCAATGAGTTCATATTATCCTGTATAGAATTAGTTTTATTATTGGGGTTTATTTTGAATTATAACCCTACCCAACATGGAAAGTTGGTAGAGTGTATAACAGTTTCTGAATACTGAAGAGCTGAGATTAAAAAGCCTTCTCTCTTCAGAGTATATGCAGACAAGTTTGCCCCCTACCACTGTGTTTATTGCCAATGCCAGCAGTTTTGCCGACTAGTGTGTACATGTGTTTAAGCAGAAATATGGCGTCTTTGTAATATGTGTACATATATTGCACATAATTATTTCAGTTACATGGGACAAACACTTTACACATTTGGAAGTACTGCCAAACTATCAAACCACAATTGGCACATTCTGCACCACCTAGGTGAATGTAGTCATTTCAACCCAGCCACTACTTTCATTGGGATGCATCTTGCCCCATCTTCACACCTTTTACATAGGTAATGCAATAATAGATATACATAGGGCAATAGAAATAGAACATCAAAATGTAAAACTTTGAGACTTGAAATAAAGGCAGCCTTGGTGTCTCTTTAGCATCAAGTATTGCCCAACACTTAAATGAGTCTCATAGCAGAGAAGCACTGTTATTATTATTATTATTATTATTATTATTATTATTATTATTATTATTAAAGGAGGCTAAGACAAGAGGCAGTTTAAAAAAAAATAAATTAAAATTTTCAAATAATTAAGGAGTGGTCCAAATGCGATGTACTAGAGGTTAGCATTTTTAATTATTTTTTATTTATAAATGTGCCATGAAAATGCAAAATGCAAGAGTGAACCTACATATGAGACATGTGGTAAAACACACCCAATTGCGTCTAGAAAAATGTTTCGTCCACTTGTATTTTTTATGCAAGGAAATTGTCAATAATGCCTAAGCCTACATCCATACTGTTTTTCATACATGTTTTCAGCATGTAGGCAGAGCTGGGGTGTGAAGCAACATGAAAATTGATATCCAACATCATAGTTACAGCTTCTAACCACATAATTCACCCCTGTACGCCAAAAAAAAAAAAAGTGTGCTCCCAGCCTAACGCTTATTTAATAAACTATCATTATCATAAATCTGTTGCAAACAAATTAAATTTATGTTATTTATGAAAAGTGCTAAATACTAGTATTGCTATTTCCTCCAGAATTATTACCCTACATATTTTGACAGATAAAATTAACAGATGCAGACAAAAGTTCCCTTATTATTCCAGATTTGCATTAAAGATATTTTATTTTTTAAGCCATTATATTTTCTAACTGACTAGTTAACGCAGCAATACACCTGCCAATACCATTGATGTACAAAGCAGTGGAACATTGTTTTTTTGATTCATGATGCTTCTCCCTACAAGCTTCTTTCATTGCAACAGCAAGCTTCTTTCCTCTTTCGGTTTATGAGACAGAGCTTTGTGAGGTCAATCAATATTGGTTTTATCTCAGTGCATTTGTGTTGTGTGAGATTAACATTTTGATACGTAACTTTATAAACCAGATGCTACCTATCGCTCTTGTTAACTTTAGAACATCCTTTGTTTTCTTATCATTTTAGTTTTTGTGTTACCAAGGGAGATTTTGTTGCACCAAAGACCTTAATCAGGTGGCTGAACCTGACCTTGGCACATCTGTTTAATGTAAGTCAAAGTCAAGGTCAATCGCTGTGAATCACAAAAAAATGCAATGTGTTCATTGAAAAGCAAAATTAAATAATTCATGTTCAAAGATTTTATCTTACAAGTGTGATAACTAAACAATTTAATAAATGTATTCATTTTTATATACCTTTATTATTTTTATTTCCTAATTTTCAAAGACAGAGCACTATACATTGCTAAGGTTTTATTATAGACCTGGACTTCCTGTGGCTCTTTTCCATGGCACAGTGCAAGAGACAGTCTTTGGAAATGTTTACCCTGGCAATGAGGTTTATTAACTAACATTACAAGAAAAAACGGTGCAATAACATATAGCAATTGGTTAGATTTTTTTTTATCTGTCTATCGCAAGTTTGCCAATAAAGCAATTGTCTGTTTGTCTGTTTGGTTGCTGTGGCTTAATGTAAATGTGCTATGTGTTAATGTAAATTTTAATAGCATCAGTAAATAAAGCTAACTGTCCCCGGTGTTCAATTAAGCAGTGACGCTGCTTATTTTGATTGTTGTTTTGTGGATACAGTTGACCTCATTTAAGAAGTGACCTGGATGCCTTGGTATTGCACTGGTGCACCTGGATGTTCTGCCATCAAGTCTTGGAAGATACTTCCACAAAGTAGAAATTTGTCTAGGTTTGTGGGAAGGTGAAAAAATCTGAAGAGGTGCCTCGTGCAAATGTGTAAACGTCACATCAAAAGTCCAACCTCCAACCACTTCTTATGTTAAATGAAACTTTTCTGATTTTCTCCTAAAATACTGCATGCCTTAGCCAGGTTTATGGGTTAAAGTGACCATGAGTGAGGGTTCACTTCGACTGTCTGCTTTACATATGGTAATGTGTGTGCTTACAGCTTTCTTTCACATGCCAACTCCATACATAGGACAAGGAATGCCCTCACTTCAACTCCACCCATCTGCTGGACAAACTAATGCTCTTTAACAAATGCAGGAAACCTAGGCACAACTGCTCACATCTAAGTGCATAGGACTCTGCCTCTGCTTTTTTCCCTTCTTATTAAAATAAATGCATTATAAACATGTCTAGCGTCATGTTACAGAGAGGGTCTACATTTTTATGACTTAACTAACCTGTACAAGATCAACTTTAGTTTTATTGTTTTCCTTTTCTAAATTGTGCATAATAGACCCAAAGGTTCTCTTTTGCAAAATTAATGCCTATCTTAAATCGTTGGTTAGACATACAGAGCCTCATTAATTAAGGCACGTAAAACAAACGTAAATAGTTTGCTCATACGCACGTCCGTATTCAATTACAAGCGGATCTGAAGATACATCTCTTGTTGAATATGGATCTGGGTATGCTCTGCTTTGAGAGGCACAATGCACTTTAGAATATGTTCAATTCCTAGGTGGCATTTACAGTCACGGCAGAACACACAGAACAAAAATATATTCAATGATTATCACCATATAATCATTCATGAAAAAAAAACAAAAACATTTTTTTTCTGTGTAATACATCTATCACAATGTTCTTAATGTCTACTGTACAATATACATTTACAGATGCTCCTGATTGCAAACACATGTTCTAGCATGCATACGTGACCATTATCATTATCAGTCAACACTTGCACCTGACTTGTAGCTGGTGCAAGTGATACGACAGAAAAACATATACCTTAGAGATACCCAAAGCTTGAATCGGGCACTAATACGTGTTCTCGAGCTTTGCACGCTCTTACTGTATATCCCCAATCAGAATGCTGTTGCGCCACCCCTCCCCTCCCCAACATCTACTCTGGCAGATTAGGAGAATGTCTGTCTCAGTGCGGCCTGGGATGCTGCTAGCTGCTGCCCTACTGTGACGGGAATGGGTCTGAGCTGTGACATCACAGCACACTCCCAGCTAATACAGTACCAGCCTAAACACCTACCAAAGACACAGATTGGCAACAACCAGCAACATCACAGCACAAGATAGGAACAATTCAGAGGGCACTCAAGTTAATTTAAATAATTAAACACACCTCCAGTTCTCCATTTTCAATGAAGAAGGGTACATGTTTAATATAAATATCCCTGACTGCTGATCTGGATGCAGGAGTGCCTTAGGGAAAAATAAAAACATGAAATGTGACATAATGTACTCAATCAGTGTGTTTGTCGCCCACAGGTGACCACCTTAGTTCTCCTAATGGTTGCGCCAATCAGTCAGTGACTACATACACCCAACTCAATGACATCCATCCACTGCCATAAACAGTTACCTTGGGCTAATTTAGTTTGAAGCCAATTAAACAACCAGCATGTTTTTTACATGCTGGGAGGAAACTACAATATACAACCATCACGCAGATAGGGCCATTGATAGAATGAACCCAAAGCCACATGGCTGGGAGGCAATAATGCTAACCAATATGCCATCATCTAATGGTTAATTTTATTAACTAACTTTAGTAGTCAAAGTCTTCACTGGTCCAAGTGCTAAAAAGTATCTGTCACCTATATATAATGTAGGTGTGGGCCACTAACTAAGGCATGAGGCTTATCTCTCAATACTACATCATGGCAGCATTCTATTGTTTGATAATTACTACAAATGTTTTAATGATTTACAACTAAAACAAAGACTTACTCTATGTCAAAGTAAACCATATATATATATATATATATATATATATATATATATATATATATATATATCAGTAGGAAAAACTTTAATGTGATTCATACACTACATAGACAAAAGTATGACATTGTATTCAAATACATATACTTTAATATGGAGCTGATCCCCGTTTTGCAGCGATAACAGCTTCCACTTTTATTGGAAGGCTTCCACAAGATGTTGGAGTGTTTCTGTGGGAATTTGTGCCCAGTCATTCTGTAGAGCATTTATGAGGTCAGGCACTGATGTTGTACGAGAAGGCTTGGCTTGTAATCCCCGTTCCAGTACATCCCAAAGGTGTTTGATGGGGTTGAGGTCAGTGCTCTGTGCATTAAACCGTGTCTTTGTAGTCCTTGCTTTGTGCATTGGGGCACAGTCATGTTGGAATAGAAAAGGGCCTTCCCCAAACTGTAACCACAAAGGGCTAGATTTACTAAGCTGCGGGTTTGAAAAAGTGGGGATGTTGCCTATAGCAACCAATCAGATTCTAGCTGTCATTTTGTAGAAAGCACTAAATAAATGAAAGCTAGAATCTGATTGGTTGCTATAGGCAACATCCCCACTTTTTCAAACCCGCAGCTTAGTAAATCTAGCCCAAAGTTGGAAGCATAGCATTGTCCAAAATGACTAGGTATGCTGAAGCATTAAGTTTGCCATTTACTGGAGATAAGAACCTAGCTCAAACCCTGAAAAACAGCCCCATACCATTATCCCTCCTCCACCAAAATTCACAGTTGGCATAATGCAGTCAGGCAGGTAACGTTCGCCAAATCCAGACTCGTCGATCTGACTGCCAAACAGAGAAGCGTGATCTGTGACTCCACAGAATACGTTTACACTGCTCCACAGTCCAGTGTCGGTATGCTTTACACCACTCCACCTGATGCTTGGCATTGGTCTTGGTGAAGTGAGGCTTGCATGCAGCTGCTCGGCCATGGAAACCCATTTCATTAAGTTTCCACCGCACAGTTGTTTTTGTGCTTACATTAATGCCAGTGGAAGTTCAGAACTCTTCAACTATAGAGTCAGAAGAGCGTTGATGACTTTTACGCACCATGCCTCTTAACAGTCGTTGACCCTGCTCTGTGATTTTACATGGTCTTCCAGTTCGCGGCTGAGTTGCTGTTGTTCTTAAATGCTTCCACTTTATAATAATATCACTTACAGTTGACTGTGGAATATCCAGCAGTGATGAAATTTCACGAACCGTCTTATTGCAAAGGTGGCATCCTATCACAGCACCACACGTGAAGTCACTGAGCTCTTTAGAACCACCAATTTTGTATCACAAATGGAGACTGCATAGCTAGGTGCTTGATTTTATACACCTCTGGCAATGGGTCTGATTGAAACACCTTAATTCAATAATTAACAGGTGTGGCTAAATACGTGTCCATATAGTGTATTTTAAGTAAATGGAATTTGTAAAGAAATGCTCAAACCACAAATCAGACTAATTTGACAAAAGTATATAGCAAAGTATTGGCAATATAGCTAACCAGATATTTCAGTCTGGACATATTCTATGGACTTCTGAAATGACACCAATGTATCATAAACCTTATATGAACAAATTTGTTTGGGTACTATTCTATTCAAAACACATTAAACAGTCCTAGTTGATTTCCTTAGAGTGTAGTGAGTTTTCCTATACTCTAGTAAAAATATATCCCCACAAATCAAAAGGAAGCAGATTTGGACTAAGTGGCTGAAGAGATTTACATTCTTTTGCTAGCCTAGTTATTACTCTGCTGAAAACCCTATAGTATCGATATAATGAATCCCTCAACCTCTGCCTCAAGCACAATTTTTCTTCCCAATCTCATTGGCTTCTAACTTTCTACTTGACCTTTCTGTATTCTGTGTGCATCAGAACTTCATTACAACCTTTTTAATGATGCACAAATGACACACAACACCAAGGTCACACCAAACCCCAAGTGAAAACTTCTAAAACAGTTCCTGAATACACAATGGACTACATGGGATATAAATACCAGTAGTGAATAATACTGGAGCAGGAATCATCAACAAGCATGAATTTTAAACAAGATTTTTATAGAAAAATGTACTGTATATGTTATGCATGCAATCATTTGTGACTGTTAGGATTTCTTTGCTCTGGGCTTTAAAAATTTGTCAAACAGTTTAGTATAGTATAGTAGTATAGTATAGTTTAGTTTGGTATACCTAGAAGTTGCTACATAATTTTGTAGTAAATGTATATTGTTAAAGGGCCTTTACCCAGAGATGTTTAAACGCTACATCTAGCTGCATTTTAAGTACCTGAAATTGCATGTAAAAATAAAGCCCATTCTATTGTATATTCCATACCCATCGGTATCTGCATATGTTTCTGTAGAAACTGTTATTTATTAATATCTACTGATGTGTGGTCAATGCAGGGAGTCCCTGAGATTCTCCTCACTGCCAGCCAATCACATCCCATTAGTGTGGTAAAGATTTCCTATGCAGTTAAAGGGGAGTCTCGGTCAATTCTGTACATAACCATTCAGCAGCGGGGGAATTTCTGTTCCGTTGGGGGTTCCCCCAGTGCATTACAAGAAGAAAAATTCTCTTATATTACAACAAGAACTATTCCAAGTGATTACAAATAAAGAGCATTTCCTGTGGATTACAATAATAAGATCTCTTGGATTACAATATAGAGAACAATTTATGTGGATTACAGGAAGATTAACGGAAGAATAATTTCGATTGGATTATAAAAAGAAAGTTCTATTGAAATACAAATGAAGGACAGCACATGACTTTAGAGCTGGGACCACTGATGTAACAAAGTTGACACTCAAGGGATCCCAATTTCTGCATTACCCAGGTCTCCACTACCCAGAGGACAGCAGGAAGATCCCCATTGCTTTACAGCAAGGGGCTTGTAATATTTCCAATGGGGGGAGATACTATTTTTGTGACTTTCCCTGTATATTGGCTCCAGCCCTGCTCCGGCCAGACTGAGCTGGTTCTCGTACAGCAAGGCATGATGTTCCCTGCTAATAGTGGGTGCTGGCCCATGCAGTCTCACCGTGAGCTGCTTTCATCACAGCAGGGAGACTTCTTTCTCCTTGTTCCTCAATTTTAATGGAAACCCACCCAGGCTGTCTAGCGCTGGAGCTGGTTGAGGAAAATTGGGGGACACTGCACTGCTTGTATTTACTTATAATATGTACATAGTTATAGCAGATCATTTCAGTAGTCTATTCTTTTCAGTTCAAATCCCATGAAAATTAATTGGATCTTGAAATGAATGTGAAGAGCTGCATACTACTTGTCTTCAAGATACATTTGCAAATATATGCAAATGTAATCAGCGCATATCGAACACAAGTATATCACATGCTTACTACATATCAAACACATGCTTAGCTCACATATATATGGGGCTTTAATAGGGAAGAGGGGCTCTCTCAGTTGCGTGGCCCAAAAGCAGCTGTACCCCCTGCACCAATGGTAATTATGCCCTTGCACAAGAGTATACCTGCTGAATTTGCAGGGGTCCCTGACATCTGACCCCACTAATAATAAAAAGGGGTTATAAAACTCCTTTAAAGGATTTTATATATTTATTTAATGAATCACATACCATTTATGCACCTTAGATATTTGGAAGTGATGTAATTTTGAATTATCCATTATGCTATTCTATTTATTTTTTTTTGACAATTTTTATATATCAACCTGCAGTTTGAGATTTGCTGAATAAGTAAGATAACTATATGATTTATTTAGCTTAACAAACAAACATATTAATTCATTAATTTGCAAATTAAGCTAACAAAATATTAAGGCATTCAAAGACTGAAAATCAGGAAACATACATTCCTGGAAGGATGGGTGAGAAGCAACACAAATCGAGACCTTTGGGTTGGAAAATGTCAGGTTAATTCCCAGCATATGTCCAACACAACTTGCAACTGACTTAATATTTTGATTTAAAAGGCAAACACCAATATAACACAACCTGAGCACCTGCAAAGACTTATGTTTTCCTTACTTTATTTAAAATAACATAAGTGATTTAAAATTACTATCTTGGCACCTGTCATTCTTAAAAGAAAACAAATAACCGAATTCCTGTGTGAAAGGTTGCTGCTGTAATATATATATTTACAGCTAGCTGTGTTTCTTATTGTGTCTCCGAGTGACACAGCAGCCAAAATTACAATATGGTTCAGGCAAGGGATTTTTGACAATATAATACTTTACTGATACTCACAAAGATGATGTGTCTGCTTTCCTTCAGGCAAAGAAATACATTTTCCTTATCGGTGTTAGCAAATTCCATAACATTTTTAGGCATAAGGACAACAGAAGTCTGTAAACCAATGTCTTCCCTCACATTATAAGGACTGCATTCACTATTAGTTTGTACATCCTTACTAATTGAAGTTTAGTTTGTATTATTTGCAGACTACTTAGGTTAGATGGAACAGTGAAGTTAGGCCAAACTTGCCAACTTTGGAGATCACCCCTCCAGAAAATCTCCAAAGTTGGCCCTGTCTTGGGGGCGTGACCACACTATTTGTGTCATTAGGCCCCGCCAATGATACGCAATACCAATTTCGGCCTATTATAGAGACTCCCGAAGTTTGGGAGCTCTCCCGGACTCACGGGAGAGCAGAACAACCTCCCAAATTCTGCCTGCTTTGTTGGTGAAGTGGGTGGGGGCCAGAGCTAATCACGTCATCCTGGCCGCACCCCTACCCACTTCACCAACTAAGTGGGTAGGATTCCGGAGGTTGCCCGGCTCTCCCAGGAGACCAGGAGAGCTCCCAAAAATTTGGGATTACTCACACATACGCTAGGTCTACGACTGAGGTAGGTAGAAACATATATACCTGGTTTACGCCGACCAGTGTTTGTATCAAAGGCATTAGCATATTTGTACGCAGTACCAAAATTGTACACAATATAATACTCAAAGTGTCACATAGTTAAAAGAATAGTTTATGGACAGTGTTACTTATAAAAGTGAAAGTCACATTCAAAATAACATTAAATTCAGACATCTGCTTTCTTTTAAAGCCAAGTGCTAATCTTCTTTCCTGCAAGAGTCAGTATGTGAATAACAATTAAGTAATGAAAATAAAACACAGAGATTTCACATAATACAGCAATGTTTTGGATTAAATCAGTGGGAGGGCTAAAGATACAGTCAGCCAATCGTCATCATTATCAGCACATATCTTGCTTTATGTTTCCTGACAGGCGTGTCTGTGTCCAGGTCTACGTTGGTTGCATGTACTTGAATGTGCGCTTAGTGTACTTGGCTTACGCTTGCACTCCCCTTGCCCCACCTAAATAAGTATAAGAAGTCATGTACGCAAGATGCAACTGGCTCTGATTACAGACACAAGCATAAGTCTTTTTTGTGCATATGCGCAGTAGTGAAATTCAGATTTTACACTACGCAAATGGACTTGCATCCAACTCAACATAAGGCCCACACACCGCATTCTCCACTGCTGTGGTAGTAGAGCAATCAACTTAGTTCCATAAGTCCTGCTTTACTGTCAGTAAGAATGGCTACTCAGGAACCAATGGGTATGTGAAACTATTCAATAGTTCTGAAGCCAGAATATTTGCACTTTATTATAATATGTATAGTGCTGTAGATTGCCTGGAGTAGAGATCAACCTTTAAAATATCCTATGAACGTATATTTATATAAGTTCAGGACTAGTTGATAAGTAAAGACACCTGGTTAACGTCGACATTATCACAATTTTGTGTATTATCCATGACTAATACTGTAAGTTAGAAATGGGTACCAACTCCATAGAGCTTAGTGGTAATTGGCTCCAAAACTAATTTAAATATGTACTTTTATGAATACCAGTCATCTTCTGTCAAAGTTGAGGGTGAGCCTTGCTCATTTATATTACTTTCTATATTTCAGTAGAAGATAAAGAAGACAGTTTGCATGGAAACAAATAAAATGCAATATAAACTCATAGTACATTGCATAGTATGATAATTTGCAAATAAAGATGATCCACAACACATCATGTTTTAATTGGCATAGCTTTAGTTACATTTTGTCGTACATGTAAATCTTATTTGTTTCCAATGTATTCAGACTGATTTCTCCAGTAACCTTGCTAAAAGCCAGTTATAAGAAGAAGAAGTCTGACAACCTGTCCTGGAGTACTGTTGCAATGCCATGAATTGGTTCAAGAGAGCAAGCGTTCCATATATCAACATGTGGCAATCAGGCAGATGTTTTTTTATTAGAAACAAAGATATATTCCCTGGCGCTCCACAAATGAAAAGATTGTGTGAGAATGATATGAAATTTAAACTTTATATCACAAATAGTATTGCATAAAATAACTCTGGCCAGAGTCTAGCATAATGTAAACATATAAGCAGACAAGAAACATTGACAAAGCACAAAAGAAGAGGCAGGACACTTGTGTGTCTTGTAAACAATATGGGTCTTTACACTGTTATTGTGCAAATATGAACCTCAGTTTCCCAATTAAATGCGATCATGTGCAAACGTGGTTAATAGTGATTTACATATTGGATATGGTGTCTTATCAGTCCAACCATTATAAACGTCCAAGAGCAACTCACAGTTAGTAGGGAAGAGTGTTGTCCTGTATGTGGCTTACAAAGTGCTTCTTCCAAACCACTGCCGATGGACCGAAACTGGTTGCGACTTTCAAATTCCTCCACTACATGCTGCGTATAGGTGGGCGCATGCGCACAAGATCGCGGTGCTTCCGGATGTGGATTGTTCTTACAGCCGGCGGTATTGTCCATTTTTTATTGTCACTATAACATCACCTATCGCCGCAATTCAATAAAATATCGCTGGGGTGTGCCCTGTCTTTCAGCTCCATTAATTTAAAAAAAAATAATAGATTAGAATATTAAAAATATATATTAAAAATATTGACCATTGATAAATACTTTATTCAAAGAATAAAGCATTATTTAATAAGTTGTCGACCATTCTTGCCATTCTAAGATGGCGGTAAAAGAACATATATTGTGGCAGTACATTTACTGCAATGATGCTAGTCAAATAGGCAGATATCACCGGCAAAACTTGGCAAATATTATTGCCAACAGGGTTTGATAAATATGGCCCCAAATCTCAGGGTATAATGTAGAACTCACAAAAGATAAATATTTTGATACAATACTAAGCAGTGCTGACTTAAGCATATCCTAGCCTTCCTATATTGTAAATGTAGCCCAGTATTGCAGCTCGTGCCAAGGGTCATTTTTTTTTATCTTTTAAATCTGAGGCCGGGAGACATGTGTTTGAAGTTGCTTCTACCAAAATGCCCAATACGGCTCACCCATAGAATATGAGAGTAGCCACTGAATGATACTTTTTTATGACACTGACTGCTATTCAGATTCTGTTGCATAAAAGCAAGACATGTTTTGTCTTTTGTTGCAGGAAGATTGTGTTATTACTTTAAACTTTGCAGACATCTGCCGCTCTTTACCAGTATATGGACGCAAGGTTACACCAAAGACACCCAAGGCCCAAATGATGCGTGAAACAAATCACCAAAATTCACCATAAATGGTGAAGGACAATGTGCATACAGAGGACATTCCTATGAATTTCTAATTCAGATTCTGTACCCTTTACTCTGTTCAAGGACTTGAAATGTTAAACGGTCACAGCAGCTAATCACCATCCAATATTACTGTTTCTTCGAAGAGTTCCCTCTACTTTACTGCCTCATTTATAATAGTATTCTGCTAAGCATGATAGTTCCCACTACTGAATTAATTACTAATTAAATAATATGCTAATTTACATGGCACAAGTTTACATATTGAAGGTTCTGCTCATTTCACTGCAGAGTTTCCACGTTGATAACCTGCTTTTGGCTCTGATTGCAATTTAAGAGCAATTTAAAACCAATTACATTCAGCAGATTTTTCTTTAACACAACTGATAAAAGACAGTAAATTACAGTATAAAAGCAGTGGTGGGACATTCATTTACAGACAATACTTTCGCTACAGCAAGTAGTCAGCATATTAAAAAGAAAACAAAACACAAATTAGGGAAAAAATAAAACAACTTAGAACTGCTGCCTAATTAAGTGTGATGAAAAGCAGTAAACATACAGCAAAATCACACCTAATATCACATGTTAATCACAGACAAATGCGGTAAAGACCTACAATTTAACCCTCAAAAAGGTTGTCAAAAAGTAATTAAAGCAATCTACTATAGACAAGAAAGAACTTAATTTGTTGTTGCGATTCTTTTCCCACAATGCTCAGCCACCCAAAATATCTGTAGAAAGCATGAGAAGTGCCGAAATTTCCTCTGGCTCAATGGTCACCTTCACAGCTGCAACTTCTGTTCTCAGAATAGTTTATATCCTTGAACCATGTTTAAAATGGAGCAAATGCTTCTTCTTGTAAAGAGGGCAGTGCCTCAAGGACATGGTTCATCATGCCCTCCTGAACTTGCCCTTTGAACAAATACAAAAAGTAGGAAAGTATGATTTTATTATGTGGGCAGCACAGAGGCCCATTGATTAGCACTGCTGCCTTAGAGCACTGAGGTCATAAATTTAATTCCAATCAGGGCCCTATTTATGTGGAGTTTGCATGTTATCACTATGTTTCATGGGTTTCCGTTGGATGCTCCAGTTTCCTCCCACAGGTCAAAAATATACTGGCAGGTTAATTGGCTGCTTATTAAAATGGGTCTTAGCCTGTGTGTGTGAGTTTGCTTGGTAAGAAAATTAGACTGCATGCTCCAACAAGGCAGGGACTCATGTAACTGGCTTCACATTCTGTGTACAGCACTGTATAAAATGGTGGCACTACATCAATGAATAAATAATTATGCAGAAATGCATATTTGTCCATTTATCACATACATAGGTACATATGCACATTTCCCTGAGTGTCCTTTGTATTGCAGATTGTGCCTACATTGATATTCATGTATGTGGAAAGCTGTAATTTAGCTACATAATTTAGCTACATAATCAAGTTCCCTGCAGTGGGTAGAGAAAAAAACTAGATCTAACTCGGCTCTCTCATTTAGCGGAGGCTTAAGATCCTTTATTAACATACAAATAGTGCAATAGTCCATTCACAATTTTTCAAAAACTGTGGCTACCTCTGAACTACAATTACACTGATAGAAATGTGCTTATGAATACAATTTCACTTTTTTAAAGTGCACATAACATAGTAACGTAGTTGATGAGGTTGAAAAAAGACACCAGTCCATCAAGTTCAACCTATTTGGGATCTTTCGATCCCTATCTTATATTTGAAATTGATCCAGATGAAGCAACTGCAAATCTGTTTCAATCGGGACAAATCCCTCCCGACCCAATGTTGCAGTCCTATTTCTTCCTGGATCAACTACTATCCTTCATTTTAATTAACGGTCATAACCCTGGACACCCATTCTCTATAAAAATTGCATAACCCTTTCTTAAACATATCAATTGAATCTGCCATCACAAGCTTCCCTGGTAGTGAATTCTAAACCCTTACTGTAAACAACCCCTTCCTTTGCTGGTAGTGAAACCTCCTCTTCTTTCCGCGTGTCCTATGTACAGTCCTTGGGGTAAGAAGTTCCAATGAAAGTTCTCTGTATTCACCCTTAATGTATTTGTAAATAGTATTAATATCCCCTCTTAGATGCCTCTTTTCTAAAGTAAACATGCCTTAGCTGGCCAACCTTTTCTCATAACTTAGTGACTGCATGCCCTTTATCAATTTTATTGTCCTTCTCTGAACCCTTTCTAGCTCCAAAATGTATTTTTTTATAGAGTGGGGCCTGTATTCCGTATTTAAGCTGAGGTCTTACCAATAATTTATATAGTGGTAAAATATACCTTATTTCCTTGCATTTTTGCCCCTTTTTATGCATGTCAATAATTTATTGGCCCTTCCAGCTGATACTTGACATTGAGCACTATTACTAAGTCTACTGTCTACGAGTACTCCCAAATCCTTTTCCATGATAGATTCCCCTTAATTTATCCCATTTAAGTTATAGATTGTATGTTTGTTTTTAATTCCTAAATGCATAACCTTACATTTATCTATGTTAAACTTCATCTTCCAATTGGCTGTCCAATAATCAAATTTATTCAAGTCCCTCTGTAGAGAAATTACATCTTGCTCTGATTTTATTACCTTACAAAGTTTGGTGTCATTTGCAAAAATGGAAACTTTACTCTCTAAACCATCACCAAGTCCATTACTAAATATTTTAAAAAGGAGTGGCCCCAGCACGGAACCTTGAGGTACACCACTTAAGACTTTTGACCAATTAGGAAATATTATATTAATTACAACTCTCTGTCCCCTATTTTTTAACCAGTTTTAAACCCAAGTACAAATGTTGTTTTTGTGACTCAGTTCCCTTATTTTGTAAACCAACCTCTTGTGTGGCACTGTATCAAAGGCCTTTGCAAAAATTAAGTAGACCACTCTCATAGTTGTGCCCTTATTTCATGTTATCCTTCATAGTTGTGCCCTCAGTTCATGTTATCCCTCATAGTTTTGCCCCCAGTACATGTTATCCTTCATAACTGTGCCCCTAGTACATAGTATCCCTCATAGCTGTGATCCAATTCATGTTATCCCTAATAATTGTGCCCCCAGTACTTGTTATGTTAACCCTCATAGTTGTGCCACCAGTACATGATATCCCTCATAGTTGTGGCCCCAGTATATATCTCTTATAGTTGTGGCCCAGTACTTGTTATGTTAACACTCATAGTTGTGCCCCCAGTACATGTCCTTCATGTTATCCTTCACGGTTATGCTCTTAGTTGATGCTATGCCTCATAGCTGTTCCCCTGTTCATTTTATCCTTCATAGTTGAACCTCCAGTTCATGTTATCCTTCATAGTTGTACCCCCAGTTCATACAATCCCTCATACTTACCTGGAGTCATCATCTTTCATTCATCCTCATCATCATCACCATTTATTTATATAGCGCCACTAATTCCGCAGCGCTGTACAGAGAACTCTTTCAGATCAGTCCCTGCCCCATTGGAGCTTACAGTCTAAGTTTCCTAACACACAAATACAGAACATACAAACTCCACACAGATAAGGCCATGGTCTGGAATTGAACTCATGACCCCAGTGCTGTGAGGCAGAAGTACTAACCATTTAGCCACCGCGCACAATGGAGCCTTAAAGCTGTCTCACTAAAGCAGCCGAAGATGAGTAAAACTGAGCTGCTGCACATGCAAAGGAGCTCTGGTACACATGCTATGTCTGACATGCATGCCGTTAGTTGCTGACCCCTGGTCTACACAGCTAAAATGTCAACCTATACCATGTCTACATATTCATAATTTCAACATTTAAAATGCATACAGTGTTGTAATATCAACATTCAAAATGTCGACATAAATAAATAGATGGAAACAAAAAATAGCAATAAATGTAAAAAAAAATCAGGGCTTGAGTTCAAGCTGTGGGAAATCCCCATGTTATATAGATGACTACTGCCGCTAAGAGCTCATTTGCTCTGGGGGCTCTTAGGAGCTAATATTGCATTGTATTTTTACACTTGTGTCTGTGTTTTTTTTACATTTTTTCCTTGTACACTACAGCTCCCAGCAGGCCCCAAGTGCATGGGCATGCTGTCACTTGTGGTTCCCCAAGTGCCAGCATGCCCTAGCAGCCATGGGTATGCTGGTACTTATAGTACTACAAGCACAAGCATGCCCAAACACTTAATGCAACCTGGGTATGCTGGGACGTGTAGTGCACCAGGGACAAAATGGATTTCTACACTTAAACAATTAATATCACCCCATACCCACAGCCCGGGTGTGGGAAGAGCTCTAGTGCTATCAGCACAGGGCTAGTTAAACCTAGGGAGAAGGGTCTGCAGTTTTTTTTTGTGGACCGATCTCTTTAGAAAATCCAGTGCCATGCTGTCAAGCATGGTTTCCGTGCTATAGTGTCACCAGCCCAGGCTGGCAAAGCCTAGTGCTGGTAATAGTAGTATTAGGGGACCACACATTTTTTGTCCTGCGATTTTGCAAGGCTGGCAGCACTAGGGTTGTTTAGGCTGTTTGGTGGTTGGGGGAGAGACGTTGTTTTGTTTTTCTTATGTTTTTTGCCATTTGTTTACATGTATTGTTGTTGTTTTTCTTTACATCTATTTATTGATGTCAGCATTTTGAGTTTTCAACATTACAATCATGTACACATTTTACATGTCAACATTTTAACTGTGTAGACATTATGAACATATAGACATTATAACTGTTGACATTATAACAGTGTCAACATTATAGTGTAGACAATTTCAATGCCGACATTTCATGTTCAACCTGTTCAAAATGCTCCAATTAATTTCTTTTTACCAAGAGAGGGACTTCTCTGCCACTATGAGCTCTTCCACAAAGCAAAGGAAGCAAATAAAATGCACTCTGCTTCTTTGGGGGTGTATTCAATTGTCCACGAGTTCGAGCGTGGAAAAACTAATACCGTTAATACCGTAATCTCTCGCTGGATTTCAGCTCGCAGCTCCCTATGAGCTGAAATCCAGCGAGTAAATTACCGTATTAACGTTTTTTCCGTGCAGAATTACCGTAATAACGGTAATCCTGCGCGGACCGCGGAATTTTTGGCAATCCTGCGGACATTTGAATATGCCCCTTTATGTCATTTAAACAATGCTTCACAAACCCTAACACTTTGGTAGATATCTAGACATACCAAAGGAAAACAATACCCGTGTTATCACCATAAGGATTATCTGATGCTCCACATTTATTTTGCGTTTTGTAAATGAGGCCCAGTGGAATTGCCAAGGTATGAAGCCGACAAAAAAAAAATCTGACAGTGGCCTATTTAAAAGTAATACAAATGATACTTTCCCTTTAATAAGTTAGAGGGAAACACATTTAATAGCATATATTTTAGGCTGTAAATATATATAACATTAGGAACAAAAAATGTAGACAATGCTCAACATGGTATAGAGTAATATGAACAAATAACTAAGCTTGAATGCAATACAGTAACAGCAATTGTTCCCAGAAGCAGCAGAACAGAATAAGGAGAATGACCCATGCCAGTATGAATAAACTTCACAAAATTACCACTTGACACTAAAGGGCAGGGAGCTGCCACAGATGAAATCAAAACAAAATCCCTGGGATAAAAAAGATTTATTAATGCTGTTGCTTTCTGTTGTTGAGCTGAATGGTGTCATTCTTCTATAGTTCTGACAACTGGAAGGTTCATCCGATTTTAAAACTTACTAACCAGTTTAAATTGCTTTCTTCTTTTTTCCTGTGACACTCAATATTTTTGCCTCCTCTTTATATGAACATTAGTAGTAGTAGTTTGTGTCATTAAACACAGTCAACAAGCCAGCACTACGGCATGTTGTTTGGACATGGAGCCCTATATACATGTTTTATTTATCTTTATATATATATATATATATATATATATATATATATATATATATATGTACATATATTTATATATATATACATATATATATATATATACACATATATATATATATATATATATATATATATATATATATATGTATGTACATATATATATATATATATATATATATATATATATATATATATATATATATTGTACCCGGATAGGGGAACCAGGTACCTCTTCTCCTGGGGTAGATGGTGTTCATAGCAGCCAAGAGACTTCACACAAGTCCAAAGGTTTCGTGCAACTGGCCTCAGCCGGTTTTATTCAGTAAGAACACAAAAGAAAACTCCAAAATAGACAGCTTGCTGTTCGGCTCTACCTAAACACTGGCAGGGCCGCTAAGAGGAATTTGGGACCCCGGTACAGAACCTTTCTGCCCCCCCCCCACACACACATATAGCAGAAGAAGAGATGTTCTGTGCCGCTGAGTGTCGTCGCTGTTGAAAGGGATGTGACCACATAGTGATTAAATCCTGGTCAATATGAGCTCTTCACACATGACATTATAGGGGGAATTCAAGTAGCCGCAAAGTGTCTCCGGAACGTCCATGAGACACTTTTTGACAGAAATCTCTGCTCGTTTTTCCTAACACCGATAAATGATTGGAGATTTATACCAAAATTGCCTGCAATGTGTGTGGCATGATGTGCATGTGTCACATCACCGGCAATTGAATACACCCAATATCTATTAAATCGGTGTTATTCTCCCCTACTTGTTATTGCTGCTTTTACAATGCTAACCGCTGGCCGAAAAAAGAAAAAGTAATTTAATTTTTTTTAAACTACCTGACAGCGGGGGGCCCCCAGGAAGCCCTGATAATTTGTATCCGCCCCCCCCCACTCTTGGCGCCCCTGAACATTGGTCACTTCTGGCTAACAAGCTAAGATAAAACAAAAAGAAGTTATAGCACAGCTACTTACAGGCAGTCATCTGGCCTTCTCTCTCAGAGACTCTGCAGTCCCTGTCCCCGGGCAGTGAGAGATTGACTAAGCTGCTTTGCAGCCTTTTACTAGCACCACTCAGGTGTAACCCCTGATTACCAGCAGATTCACTGGGCCAAAAAGATGGAGCCCACCCTCACTCTCCATCCCTAACCCAGTATCCTTTTCCGGCTTTTCAACAGGCCTATTGCCCTTCAGCAGCTTTAGGTCAGATATGAATGGGGGAGATGTGTTGGTGAGGGATTTGAAAGTGAGGATGAGGAGCTTGAATTGAATTCTGGAACAGATAGCGAACCAGTGAAGGGGTTTATGGAGCCCTGTACTGGATGTCAGTGTTGCATGATCCATTCACATTTCACCCTTAGACAACCTCTTCAGCCAGATATGTCCACTGTTATCCAGTCCATCAGCTGCAACATGATATATGTTGGTAAGCAACCTGGTTTTTCCTATGTTTTTAAGACATAAATGATGCTAGACTGAGAAGTATTTTAGGAGAAGCACATAAAACTTTAAGTAATCAATGACATGGTCCTAAAGCCGTGGTAGGTTGGTCTTTTATGTGATATTTTTGCTGTTTCTACCACACACATTTGCTGGAGCATCCATCAACCAGCAAGCCCAAGGGAAGATTGATTTTACAGTGTTTCCAAAGATCATGAAAATGAAAATATTTGGTGGACAAGTAAGCACATTTGAACACATAAAGAAGCATTGTAATCTGTGCATAATGCAAACAACCATGTGTCCTGGTCTATCCATACTTACAATTAAAGTAAGCAAATAAAATAGATATCATTTATAACCTATTAATGATAATGTTTAAACATATAAATATACAGTTTTGTTGATAGTGCCTTTTTAAGCATTAATGGCCGAATTATGTGTGGTACACAATTTGTAATTCATTTAAATAATAATGAAATGTTAGAAAATGTAGGTAAGGCTAATGCCACATGACCAAATTAAAATAGAAGCATTTAAATGAGTGGTTTATGTGCTAGAAACAAAATTTACTGAGGCAGTAGTAAATGTAAATTTTTTAAACACTAGTTTCAGGACTCCACTAATTTCTATTTATCAGTGCTCTAGCGATTAATTGCTGCATTTAACATATAGCATTTTAATCCTTATGTGCCATTTCTCTAACAGTAATATTGAACAGGGCTACACACACTTTCATTCTGAAGCTATATTGAACCTCTTTTACACTGCACTATTGTCTATGTAAAGCTAAACAAAAACAAAGATTCTGCAACGTTTTACCCCTGTGTGACAGTGCTCTAATGTTTAAAATAATAAAAAACTGCAATCCAATCTAAAATGTGTCAAAATATTAATGACAGCATGAACATAAAGGAATAAAATAGAGTATATACAGAACTACATAATAATTTACAAACCTTAAAAAAATTTAGATTTGTCAGGGGTAAAACTCAATATTATTAGTCTCTAAATTAGTATAAATAATTATTTTTTTATTCTGAAAGTGTTGAAATAAAATTCATAATTTAACAAGTTGAACACAGTTCTTCAAAATGTCATAAATAATAGATGTCTTTATAAAAGCACATTAAATTTCATTATTTAGAACAACAGCTCTGTAGGAGTGAAACCAAAATGTTGAAATAATTAATTGAGATTGGAGAATTTTCACAGCTATGTTCTAATGAGCTAATAAAAGTGAGACAATCTGAAAAGTATGCTAGAAAACAGTTCCCATTTAAGTTTTTAACCTTGGAGAAAGGACACTTGCTTTTCATTTAATATAACATTAAATTATATTTACAACACTGAAGCTATGTTTCCCTTATGACAAAAAATACATTTATTAGCATAATTGCATATATAATTTGCTTAAAAATTGAACACAAATGTAAATTGACAGCACATACATTTTGCTTCTTCAAGCATTCCTTGCACTGAAATCAATTAACGAAGAAGTTAATTGAAAACAATAAAATTGCTAATTAAGCCAAATTATTTTTGGTAATGTTATAAAATGAATAAAAATGAGGCTTAAATGAATTTAGAACCTTTGGACCTATAGCCAATTATTTAATTAATGATGTTGGACTAGATTTAAACTAACACTATCTCACATACTCATATATTTTGCTTACATAAACACTTAGTCAGGCTTTGGCACCAATAATACCCATATTTATTTACTTTATTTTTAACTGTTATTGAAAAGTTTTTATGTAGACTATAATAAGAAAATAAGCAATAATTTTATATAATTTTATATGAACATAAAGATAATAATAATAATGTAAACATTTTATTTCATGGTGTTACCCTAATAATGTACTACATTTATCCAATTGCCCGATTAACCTTCCAATCCTTCCTCCCTTCTTTTTATTGCTCATATACATATGAACAAAGGTACTAGAGATAAATTGGTTCTTGATAGCATTTGAAACTCATAAGTATAGCTTTGCCAACAAAGAAGGTTATTTAAAATTGTGAGATACTGCAAATTGTTGATGGAGCCACTACTTAAGCTGGGTACACACTACACTGTTTTCGTCCAATAATCGGCTCAAACGGCCGACATACGACCGCTCGTTCAAAAGTCGGGTCAGTGTGTGCAGTGACACGATGGTCAAAAGTCTGCCCAAATGGACGATTATCGCTTCATTTGGTTGGTCATACCGTTAAATATTTTCGTTCCAATCTCGTTTCCGCTGTGTAGTGTGTATAAACTTCCGACCGATCCACAACAGTGAGTACGAAATTACAGTCCTTGTTCACGACAACATGGCTATAAAAAGTCGCTAAAGGGACGTCCGCTCTTCCCTTTATCGTCTAAAATAAGGCTAGTGTGTATGCAGTCCATGGACCGAGCGATCGGAACATCGTTCGCATGTAAAATCGCTCGGCATAAAAAGTTGGTCGAAATTTCTGTAGTGTGTACCCAGCTTAAGTGTGTCCAGTTTTGTTGTCAGTTCACACTTGTGCACACACCTACAACATGAACACAGTTGCCTATGATTGGGAACTGAGATAGTGATGTACACTGCATTTGGACTACAAAGTGTGATGGGAACTGTAAAGGAAAACAGTTCAAGGGGTTGTCAGAGGCACTTTTAAACATACTTCCTTGATTGAGCAGTGGGTGTCACAGTGAGACACACTCAGGATGCTTTAGTGCGTGGCACACCATGACACAGAACGTGTTTTGATATGCAATCAAATATGTCAAGCTGTTTACATCTAAACTAATCAAAGATCTGTCACTGCAGTTCTCCACCTAATCTTTAACTATGGTGCACTATTCAGTACAGCAATCTCTACTCAGTCCAAATTCCCAGTCAATGATGGGACACTTGATCGTATTATGTTAAAGGCACTACCTAAATCCACCTGGCTTCTGCTGTTTATGTTAGTCTACGTCTTGTATGTCTGCTACTGAATATTATGAATTGTGCTGACTAGTCAATAAAATAGTTCTGCAGCTAAACTCATGGTCTACACACTCACTTTGTTCTTACTAACAGCTGGTATCTGGTATCACCTACAATAGAGCTGCAAAAAATTCCCACAGAATAGTAATTTGTCGCCCAGAGACAGTTTTGGTAAAAGAGGTTTAAAGGTCTTGGGGTTATCAGTGCTACACATATATCATCAAAGTGTAAGCATTACTGTGATACAAACATAATTAGTTATTGTACCATTTCCTTTTACCATCAATATTAAGAATAATTAGCTGTAATGGATAGAGGTTGTTAGAAGTGCTTGTAGCAAACAGATGCAGCTCTTGTGTGTACATTACCATTTCTTTAATCCCCTGAATATATTATCAGAAATCTGTTTTGCTGATTTAAAACAAAAAGGCAATTTAAAACATTAAAAAGATGCACAGTCAAAATGTAGTTTATTATAGTAATTCAGAAACTCCAAGTGTTAGGAGCACTCAGGAATAACTATCCTTCGCTTCATAAACATTTACGACAAAATAGACTTTTATTTCTTTATATATTCAGCACAAGCAGGTTAAAACTAAAATAAAAATATCATACTGCAGGTATTATTTTGTTGGCTACTTACACCGAGCAAACAAGAAGGAAACTATTGGTTACTGAACAAACTATTTGATCACAGCATGCTGATACCACAACATGCATCAAGCAATAGCAATGCCAGAGTTTCAAATTGTGTTGGTTTATTGCCCCAATTACCAAGATTTTACAAATAAAAAATACTTAGCTAATCAAGGCAAACAATACAAAATACATTAATCTCCTTACCCACCAATCTTATTTCCCCTTTAATTGATCCCTTCGTGATCCCTTCCTGTTCCTCTAGTGTGAAAAATGTAGAGGCTATTGTTTCCAGGCTAAAAAAACTGAACAACACAACACTTGGGCCCAATGGGCACATGCTCATATCTTTTGGACAACCGATTAATTGGTTTACTCACAAAAAGCAGACTCGAGATCCATAAGGATCACTAGGATCACGCTTAGGAGTGGCGTATGGCGGAGGGCAAATCTGACTTGACTTTAGTTCAAAACCCTGAATGATTTTTTAATTTATATTTTCTTTACAACTCCCTCCATGCCATGTCCTGTGTGAAAGCCGACACTACGCTGTGGGAGACAGCTATCCAAACTGGATAGCTGAAACTGGACAAACTAAGTATTGGCCCCATCAACAATTTGCAGTATCTCACCATTTTATTGGCAAAGCTATACTTATGAGTTTCAATTACTATCAAGAACCAATTTGTCTCTAGTACCTTTGCTCATATTGTAAATTGAAAAACAATTTAGAGTTGAAATAGCTTGCAATAGATTGCAGAACAACTGCATGTGGTGTAAGTAAACATCTGAATCTAAAAGTAAACTTAAGGATGATATAGAGCTGCATGTCACAGTTCTGCACATCATCTAAAAATTGTGGCATTGTACAAGTGCTATATTTGCGCCAGTATCTAAGACTTACAGGCCCTGTGCTTTTAGAGGCTGATCAAGGGCATTTAAGTATGAATGCAGTACAGAGAGGGCAATTTATTTTGGATTACACATATTTTACCAAGCCTTAAATAAGCACCTATACAAGACTGGCAGCACAGTGGCTTAGTAGGTAACACTTCTGCCTCACAGCTGTCACTTGCCGGGGTATCGGGCAGCCCACCCGACCCCCGGCAAACTTACCTCACTCCGGCGCTCCGCTGGGTCCCGGGCGCCGCCATCTTGGATTATGGCTGTCTCCTCATTGGCCAGACAATTTTGGCTCCAAATACAAAAGGCACTTCCTCCAGTCACTCATGCCTTTGGGTACCTAGACATGGCTACTCTGCATTTACGTTACTTGTCTGCAAAGCTGACACTCTATTCAAGTACCTGCTACTCTACTCGTCTGCAAAGCTGACACTCTATTCAAGTACCCGCTACTCTACTCATCTGCAAAGCTGACACTCTACTCAGGTACCGACCATTCTACTTTACTCATCTGCAAAGCTGACACTCTATTCAAGTACCTGCTACGTTACTCGTCTGCAAAGCTGACACTCTACTCAGGTACCGACTATTCTCCTTTACTCGTCTGCAAAGCTGACACTCTATTCAAGTACCTGCTACGTTACTCGTCTGCAAAGCTGGCGCTCCAATCAGGTTCCTTCTACTCTAGTGTCCACTGAGCTTACACTCCAATCAAGTACCTGCTATCCTACCTGCTGGTCTCCTGAGCTCACGCTCCAACTAATACCTACAGATCCATCCCGGTCTACGGAGCTGACGTTCCTTCAGCTGTTCCGGTAATCCAACTGTCCCTTTGTCTACTGACTTCCCAGCAGGGTCTCACTCAGTACTCTGGCATGTGCCGCGACCTGCGAGCAGACGCAGCTAAGACCATACTGCTTTGCAGCGGTTCCTGGTGAACACCGTCTGCTCGTTAGACTCCACACCCTGTTGGTGTAGCGCTAAACTGTGCAGATCCTAGGATTCGCATTGTAAAGACTTGCTATCGCTTGAGACCGTGACAACAGCACTGGGGTCATGAGTTTGATTCCTGACCATGGCCTTATCTATGTGAAGGTTTATATTTTCCCTGTGTTTGCGTGGGTTTCCTCCGGGTGCTCCGGTTTCTTCCCACCTTCCAAAAACAAACTAGTAGGTTAATTGGCTGCTAAGAAATTGACCCTAGTCTCTGTCTATGTGTGTGTTAGGGAATTTAGACTGTAAGCTCCAATGGGGCAGGGACTGATGTGAGTGTGTTCTCTGTACAGCGCTGTGGAATTAGTGGCGCTATATAAATAGCTGATGATGACAGGTGCAGTTTTTGAGTTTATGATGACTTGCTCTGAATGCATCTTTTCGCTAGAATTAAATTTCCATGTAACTCAAAACACAGATGTGGAAATATAAGTGCGCATATGCTAAAAGGAAACGTATTTTATTGTAAGGTGTTATGAACAATTGTGTAAATTTTGCTCATATCTATTATTTTCTCTCTCTCTTTCTCTCTCTCTCTCGCTCTCTCTCTCTCTCTCTCTCTCTCTCTATATATATATATATATATATATATATATATATATATACCAATCAGACACATCATTAAAACCAGGTGGTTTACTGTATTCAGCAGAACAATCATGCTTCCCTCTATAACACGACAACACGTGACTGCATACCTATTTGCAGACAATACAGATTACAGATTTTCTAGACCTACCCACCATTGACTGCACCTTTCTCTGCCCTTCCTATACTGTTCAAGCAACCAATAATAATGTAGAGAACATAAGACACAGTAGTCATCAAGTCTAGAATATCTTTATGATTTTATCAACCTGACCAAAGGTGAGTGTATCATTTTTCTTTTACATTAATAAAATTGAGTGGTAAAATACTTCACTATTGCCACACGTCTTTCTTCTATTTCAAATTGGAATTAATCATCTCCTTGGTGACTGAGAATGAAAATGAACAATTAAACAAAGAAACCTAACATGGAGTACAACTCAACCGGGATACAAAGGACCTGTCAGAGGGCAACAACCAAATGTGAATGGAAAATATTAAGTTGTATGTATTCATATGTTTAGAAGGTACATACATATCTTGTCCTTTCCTGTGTTTTGATCTTCCCTTATCTGTAATGAGGTTACTATGAGCTGTTTTGGAAGGATATTACACGTTAAGAATGGATTCTGAACAATGTAAACATTACTAAATGACATCTGTGGCACATTGATGCCCTAAATCTGACTTTGCGTGAGAACATACACATTATAGCAGAACAATTTTTCTGTGACATTTATGACCTCTTTTCAGTGCAAGTCCACACCAAGGAGGACTCGTGATCTAGAGACATATCACCTAACCTATATCCATTGTTTTGACCTATACTCCCTTATAGCCTATCCCTTATCTCATCCATTATCAATTTATTATCCTTAATTTTATTACATCTGATACCATACCAGTAAAGTGATTGTAGAGCTTGCTCGATTAGTATATATTTATACTTTTCCCTCCCATAACTGACAAGAGCTTGGACACGCAGCTCTCACCTTAGTACATATCCACCCCAGCCAGAACTATCTTGAGTGCATATCATCTCTCTCTCTCTCTCTCTCTCTCTCTCTCTCTCTCTCTCTCTCTCTCTCTATATATATATATATATATATATATATATATATATATGTATGTGTATATATATATATATATATATATATATATATATATATATATATATAAAAATATATATATATATATATATACAAGTTAACCCATGCATGATACTCATGCTTTCTAGTCAAATCAAGCTACTTAAGGTGTTAAAAAGGTTCTTGTCATGCATTTGGGCCATAGCCCAGGCCTCAACCTCCAACCACTCCCCACTGTCACCCCCGGCAACCACCAACCACTCCCAACTGTCAATTCTCCTTCAAGAAATATATATATTTTTTAAAATCTTTATAAACACTTTTAACAATTAACAAATTAAATTAACAAATTAAAAACATCTTAGTATACCAAATTTCAGCCCTTTCTGAATTTTTTTTTTCACACACACTAAGAATTTAGTAGGTCAGTGTAAAACTGCGCCCAGCAGGTGGCGCTGCAGCTTGGTTTTATTTTTTCCACACACACACACACACACACACACACACAGACAGACAGACTAACACACGCCACTAGACATTTATATATTAGATAACCAATATATAGTGGCTCCATGCTACCACTGTGCCTTTTTTATATGCAATTGTTGCTCATTCACATACATTTTTTATGTATATGTTAATTTAGATCAATTAATTTGTTCCTCTACATAATAAATACAAATTTGGTGGATACCCCGCTCCCTTTAATTCTTTTTATTTTAATTGTTGTCAGATACAGATATCTGTGTATAGGAAGCTTCTATTAATATATCATTTAAGGTTTCTTAGCACCTGAGATTTTGTGTATATATAGAACCATGTGTGTTTACTCTGGATAGCATGATCTGCTATGTATGCATGTATGTAAAGTGTACTTATATAGTGCCTCCAATAAAGAGCACATGCTACAAACAAGGAAAAAGTGAGTAAGGTAAAGTAATTTGTTCAACCTGTTCTTTTATTCTCTGTTTTTACTTACTACAAACATTGCAGGTTTGAAAATAAAAGTAATTTAAATACTGACAGTACGCTGTTTTAATATTTCAATATATTATTAGCATAAAACTTGGGTTTTATGGCCTCAGCGCACTAGTTTCAGGCATAACATTACAAAATTGAACAAGCAATGCAAAAATAATACAACCTCAGAGGAATTATTAATATGTGTAGTATAATGTGCTGTAAAATCGGTTAACTTGCACATGTTAAAATAGTAAATACAGCATACAATTATCGTAGTTGTGACAGAACCAAAGTTTAAATCTAAAATAAACACAGATGACCTCCATGGAAGTTCCTGATTTGTCATTGTTGTCTAGCATTTTAGTGGTGTAGGACAGGGGTTCCCAAACCCAGTCCTCAGGGCTCCCTAACAGTGCAGGTTTTCTGGATCACATGTGACATAATTAGGACCACCTGTGGAGCTGTTACAATGTGTCAGTCAGTAATGAATACACCTGTGCTCCAGCAAGGAGATATGGAAAACCTGCACTGTTGGGGAGCCCTGAGGACTGGGTTTGGGAAACCCTGGTGTAGGAGATAATTGATACCCTTTAAGACCTTCTGAAGATCAGATTTTTGTGGACAGATACAGGCTGTGTACAAAACAAATCAAACACCAATATAAATGCAATTAACAGGGTGTTGTGCTGCCACACATGGCCAGTATGGTCTATATGTGCTGTTCACTGAGTATACCCCGGCCTGGAATTGTGTAGGACAGTCACAACAACCATTCACTTTTGGAAACAAACAATCAAGTCTGTATGCTGAGTTCTTTAGATATATTTCACACATGCATTCATCAATTGGTCAACATGGTGAAGGATGATTAATGTGTGCATATCACCTTCCTCCACTGCAATGGACTACTAAGTCCATTGCCTCTGTTCTTTGAACCACTAAACTCATAAACATGCCTTGGCAGATATGGTGAGCGTCTTATGCACTGAAACCCAACTATGATAACCTGCTCTTTGGAGCTCTCCTTGAACCGTTTAATTACTGCATGGACCTCACAATCCTAGAGTATGTACTTCTGACCACTGTTGCTCTTTGTTGATGATGTGTATGCTTCAGATTTACATCACCTTATACACCATTACTCATGGTACATTAGCAAGTGCCAAATGGGTTCCAACGGTCACCCCGCAAAGTCACTGAATTCTCATCTTGCTCAAGAATCAGTAAGACAAAAAAAATATGCCACTTGACACAGCAAAACACAAGAGACCGCTGCAGCCCAAAAAAGTATGTGTGGTAGGGGAACATGGCAGGATTAGGTTTTGCAACAAGGGAACTAGATAAGTCATTTAGTGTAAGGATAGGTAAAAAATGGGTAATGGTTAAAAAATGTGGGTGGGACTAATGAACTTATCTAATTTAGAGAAAGAGATAAGGTTAAAGATACATGAGAGAACTAGCAAAGGGCTGACATAAATTGCCCACTATCCTTAACATTGTGGGCAGCGTGCTATTGAAATTACAGCAATTGTAGATTTGAGTCCTTGCAGTAATACTGTGTGAGCATGTTACGTATTCATACTTGTGACATGAAACTCTGATATGTTGTTATCTTTTTTATGTGATGTATATAAATATAAGTAGATAGTAGATACTATGTATAATCCTTAAATAAAAATAGTCTTTGTTTCCTAGTATACATGCTTAGGTATGAACCTTATTCTGAATAGTGCAACAGTGCAGCAGTATTAGGGGTGTGTGCCTGGGGGTAGACCTCACCCCTCAGCTGTGACAGTAGGGCTTTGTCATTTAATGATGGGGGAGGCATTAAGAGAATTGTGAAGCAGCTTATCCCTTTATAATGTTGGGGTCGTGGTCATTGTCTTTGATTTATTACATATTATCTTTTTGTTTGTATAAGGCACTATACAGTTGATGTTTAGCTACAGTAAATGGTTATCATAACTTAAAGGTCTTTTTTGTCTGCTTCCTTACAATTATCACTTTAGATCGATTTATGTTTCTATAGACCTAATATATGGTCCAGCAATATTATGTTGGGGTGCAGATGGCATTACTTTAACATGAATATCATTATGTACATTCCATCTTCTGATTGTGGTATACCTTATACACCCATTATTCTTTTTGCTGTTAATAAGTTATATTCTTGAGTCCTATAGTCTTTTTGGCTATAATGGCTTGAAATGCACATACAGTAACTATGAATTGTTTATTTATATTATATATACTTTCTTATTAATAATTTAACTTTTTACAATATTTACACTTTGTTGTGCTTAAGGCTGAAGTTAGCTTTCTATTCGACCAGCTTCTTATTAACTTCTTATTCTGTTCTTATTTATGCTCAAGCTTCCTATACAAAAAAAATATTATTTTTCCATATCTGATCATTGAGGAGCAGCTGCATCTGTAGTTGCAGTTCATCGGGTCTTTTCTGCTTCCTCCCGACTTGGTTTATTTAAAGTGAGGAACATAGTGGTGAGATGTCATTACAGGAGACTCAGCTTGACTTCACCCGAAAAAAGAAGAAAAGAAAAGGCGATTGGTGGAGTTCACTGCGTGTACCGATCAACAGGTGAAACTTGGCAGGTATGAGATAGCAATGTACAAAATGTAGAAAAAGAGAGAATGTGACACAATGTGTACTGAGGCTGCTGTCTATCCATCTGCAATGACCCTACTAACCTCAGCGGTTGGAGTCACAGAATCGCTGAGGGATGATGTTGTAAAAATGAATACCAGCCAGACACGAACACTCTTATTTTCACTTTTTCTAGCTAAGTGGCTAAGGATAATGTATAAATATCATTTGTTTAAAGAAGTGTACAACTTGTACTCTGTAAGCTGCACTTTTTTATAATAAAAAGTGGACATTTGGTGCATAGGTAACTGCAAAAACTAGAATGG
Organism: Mixophyes fleayi; assembly: GCF_038048845.1. Taxonomy (NCBI): domain Eukaryota; kingdom Metazoa; phylum Chordata; class Amphibia; order Anura; family Limnodynastidae; genus Mixophyes; species Mixophyes fleayi. The sequence continues at coordinate 109,264,038 of NC_134404.1, read as the reverse complement.
TTGCTGTCATTTCATAAGTTCTTCTAGAAAAAGAAAAGAATCTGATTAGAGATTGCTGACTCCCAATGTAATTTAAACATAAAGGTGTCCATTAATTCTGTGATGGAATTCACCCTGATTCCCAGCACTTAACTCCAGAAGACTGCCTAATTCTATATTAGATATCAGAAAGAATGGATGGTAAGTTCAGTTGTATGATGACGCCTCTAACAGTGTATGTGGCCAATGTCTCAACGCACTAATGGTGCCAGGTGTGTCTTCTCCGGTTGATCAGCCAGAGCACCAAACAGTCCAGGTCCTGAGCATTTTGTAGTGCACTTGCCATGTATTAGATGTGTCATATACTGACTCTCTTAGTTCTGCTTTCAAATTTCAACAATTTATGTATAATAAGTAGTTTTTAATACACAAATAATACACAGATTGTACAATATATATATATATATATATATATATATACATATATATGTATATATATATATATATATATATATATATATATATATATATATATACAGAATATTTCTACCTCTGATCTGGTAGAGGGGAAGGAGAGGTAGGAAAAGCAGAGGAGGACAGGACTTGGCAACATGATTTGTGTCATCAAGTGGATGAGCAAGTAAGTCAACAAGCCCCACCCACCTGAAAACCGGAGTGGCAGGAGCATGATCACGTAATCCCTATCATGATGCCCCTGTCACTGGGCGATGACACGATTTGCATTACGTTATTAGATTTGCGGAAGGTAAGTGCTTTTTGTGAGAATTGCCTGCTTCCACAATTGAGAAGTCACCTGGACATTACAGGAGAGAAGGCAACTATAAAATAAACAAATTACATACTAAAAAAATGAAATGCCATTGGTTACAATTGGTGTGTAGTGATGTTATTGTGCCATAATGTATTTATTTCCATTTTATAAGAGTAAAGTATCCTCTACTTTTTTAAGGCACCACTAAGATCAGTTCCCTATACAAAAACATTCAGCCTGCTACTTAATACTCTTATATGGTTCTTTGGGACTTGTAATGTCTTTATAATTTCATGTATGGACTGCATATACTGGATAAACTGAAGGAAACTACTATTAAATAGGATAATGTGTGGAGGTCCATTTCCCACTATATTATTACAAAAAAATACTGAAAAAAAAAACCAATGAATATTAATATTAACACAAGCGAATTTCACACCAGAGCAGCAGTGATTGGTTTACTAATCCCCACTTTAAATCATTAAGACGTTATCTCAACAAGGCACATATTGTTATAACTAGCATCGGAAGTGAGGATTAATCAAAGTGCCAATAGTGTTACAAGTGCAGTGATATTGGTTTTCAGGCTCATTTAAATAGGAGATACAATCTTCTTTTCCAAAGTCTACAAAAAGAAGACGTAGGATCTCTTGTACCAAATTAGTTGCCTTAGTCTTACTGAGGTAGGAAGGCAGGTCAAGAAATCTTTATTTCCCTAATGAGCTTTTTTACAAGGCCATTTCTTATTGTGGATGTGCAATAATGCGTACGTGTGTGATAAAGCGTACGTGTGTGATAATGCGTACGTGTGTGACATTATGTACATGTGTGGAAATGTGTATGTGTGTTATAATGTACGCTTGGTTTTGTGAGACACGTCAGACTCATCCTTCTCTGCTTCTAGTTTAAAACAGCCCAATAGTACCTTTCTCTCTGTACAGTTATGTGTATGGACTCCAGGAAGCTCTGGACCCATTATCACATTTAACAGTATATACGATTTTGAGGCTGCATTGTCTGATATATGTATGCAAATGTATCCCCCATTACCTGTATACCTTTCCCTCACCTTCCCCATACTCCCCTTTTTTTTTTGCTTTCTGTACCCCTAAATGCAAAAATTTTCAAATAAAACAGCGGTTGCAAAACTAAAAATAAAATAGCCAAATAATTTTTCGCATGTTAAAAAAACCTTACATTTTTGCAATTTTCAGCAAAAACATCTACAGTGTACTATTGGTATGTGATCAGTATGTGATCTTTTACTGGTATGATTTGAAAGCCAGAAAGAAAAGTTGCCTTTCTCTAGTGCTGCTATACAAGGTAATAAGAAGTAAATAATTTGAATATGTAGTAGTTAAAACCTCCATGGTACTCCAAATTACTGAACAAAACTTTATCCAAGAAACCCAGCGTTCCAAATATTCTGATAAAAGTGATAAGAGATATGTGTATTTTTTCAACTTAGGTGACTATGTAGCTTATGTACTACTACTCGGCCTTCTTCATAGCTTCAAGCATTCAGAAAAACTAAACTTTCCCTACAGCACAAATCCATTGTTTGGTTTGTGGGCCTACATGAAAACATTCTTCAACTGTTTCTCAAAACTCACAACATCATCCAAACTCTACATTAATTTATGTTTTGGTAATTTGTCATGTTTGCAAACTGTATTTCATTTCACTTGGGCAGGTCAAAACCCAGCTCTATTTATAGACTATAATTTCAGAAAAATATGAATTTCCAAATGTAGTGCAGAATGATATCTTAAGCAATGACAAATCAGACGCTGAATTCAAAGTCTGTATTGCTGAAACTTTGACATAGCGCAACATCACTCATCTTTACTAGTCATTTTCTTCAGACCTTCAACTTTAGTCAGCTTAGAGAGACTGATAACAGATAACTGCAAATACTTTAATGCAAGGCATGACATTCTGGACTAAGGGGTTGTCTATTTATGAACAGACAGCGGGGAGGACAACGTATCCCAGTGATATAAAACTTCCTATTATTGCAATTTACCATCAAAAGGTTGCTAGGACAACTGATCTATGCTCAGCTCCCCGTCTATACTGGCTGGCAGTGGTGAGTTACCCTGCTGTCTCCAATCTGAGATGTGTCAAGCTGCAAGTTTCCGGCGGGTTTAAAAAGTGTAGATGTTGCCTGTGGAAACCAATCAGAATCTAGTTATCATTTATTTAGAGCATTCTACAAAATAACAGCTAGAATCTGATTGGATGCTATAGACAACATCTCCACTTTTCAAACCCACTGAAAACTTGCAGCTTGATACATTTACCCCCAGGTGTCTACTGAAAGAGGCTGAGAAAAACCAGAGAAGAAACCTCAGTTTTTTTGACTCATTGAGATGGAAACTTTTTAAAGCTTTTCATTTGTTTTCTGACAGTTTTTTGCACAACATTAATTGTTTTATTTTGCCTATTCATAATTAGTTATATAATTGTGAAATAATATTTTTACTATGGGTGGAGTGTATTTTAGGCTTTTCTTTCTTTTCAACATGTGAAACCTCCTTCCCTGACAGTTTGGGTGAAAATTTTGCCAAAACTTCACACCTCAAAGGAGCGTCTATATTACATCCTGGGAAATATTAATTTGTTGTGCCATGGAAACTGACTTTTCACTGGCAAATAAGAATTTTACACCAGACAAAATCACTTGGTTTATAAATAGAAAGGTAAGTACTCCTGGCACAGTCAAATCCAAATTTGACAATGATATTTGACACATGGTTACAAAATAGCATTTTAAAAGTATCTAATGATGCCTCTCAATAAAAAATAGAAAGCATGTATTCAAAGGCAATAAGTGAAGACAAAAGACAAACTGAAAGAGACAACGGGACAAAACAGCTTTTTGCCGGGTTTCTCTGGTGAAGGCTTCCCTATGCAAAAATTTCTTGGTCTCCTATTGTTATTGCCATTTCAGGATGGTGATAGCAGCGGCTCAGTACAGGGATAATGCTTTATTATTTAAATATGCACTTTTTTATTTAAATATATATAAATAAAAAAATATTTTATACTATTTTGTTTTATTTTATTTAAATGAAAGTATAACTGAAAGCCTGGGCTTCCTGTATTAACAACACACATGAGCAGGTTGGCAGGCCTATATAAATTAGTCTTGAATTAAATTAAGTATATATTTTTATTGAAAATATCTTATGCTGTAGTACTTGTACAAAATAGTATTACAGTGTGATATAAATAATTTGTATGCTTGCAGTAGATAAGAATTTTACAAAAAGGGGAGCAACACTAAAGTGGAAGATGACCTTTTTTTGGGTCATAACCCCTGATACAAAAAAATTGTTTTTTTGTATATCAATGTTAAAATTAAAGTACACCTTGAAATAAAGATTAAATTAGCTAGGAGACCATGGCATCATTTAATATGGTTTGGTCTGCTTGACATTCTTAAAGACCTCTGGGCGAAATATTGTTAGCATCCACTTTCCAAAAGTTTGCAAAATAATTGGAATTATTCTTTGTGAATGATGGAGAGCGTGGCATCTTAAGGGAAATAATCACCTCTTCCTTCACAGTTCTTTACCACAAATAATTCAACCTACTGTTTCTCATAGCAGGAACATCTGACATAATTTGACTTTCTTGCATTAAAATCAACTCATTAATTGAAGAAGATGAATTCTTTGGTCATTAAAAACAAGGCTAGATTTTATGATGTATTAGCTCCACTGGGAACTTGGATAAAGGCAATTTGCAAGATGTATGACATTGCTTTTTTTTTCTTTATATTTATAAAAAAATGTCTGTAAAGCAAGCACCTTACTTTAATTTTAGAATGAAATAAATAAGAATTAGAATACTGAAAACAAAATGTTTACAGTTGAAACGTTAGGTGGTTTTCCTAATGTCTGGCTTCTGTATTTGAACTTATTGTAAATAGAATGTTGGGCTGACTCTGAAAGTTACTAGAGAATCCTCTGGTGGGCAACTAACACTCACTTATATCCATAGCATAAGAAACATCAAGAGTGCATGTGAAAAGTGATGTGATTTCCTCTGTTTGATAAAAACAATTCAAAAACATGTTTTTGATATAAGTATTTTGAGCAGTGCCAGTCAGGGCCATCTTTTCCATTGGGCACGATGGGCAGCTGCCCGGGGGCCCCACGGGCAAGGGAGCCCCATAGGCATGGCTCTTAATGAGAATAAATGATCCTGCAAAAGAAAAAAACCTGCAAAAAAAACCTACAAGGGTCACTGAGCAAGTATATCTACCTATCTCTATCTCTATATATCTATATCTATATCTGTATCTGTATCTGTATACATCTATATATCTATATCTATATCTAGGGGCCCTGGTGCACTGCTTTGCCCAGGGGCCCATAATGTTGTTAAGATGGCCCTGGTGCCAGTGTTACCATTAGGCCAGCTAACATTCCGAGGACACCTAAAACCAACTGAACTTGAGTGCCCCCTTAGAGCTATCTCCTGTCTCAATCCTGTGTGTGCATCTGAAGCAGTGGTTTGCCAGAGGGGTAGTGGGGTTGGGCTAACTGGGGGGAGGGGGGGGTGGGTTCCTTCCTAACGGCCTTGATTGGGAGCTACAGCTTTATATTATTTCAAATTCTACAGTATAGTGGCCTTTACACATTCTTCCAACTGTGTATTTCATCTCCTACTTAAGTGTCCAGAATTGTTTTGCATTTCATACTAAAGGTTGAAGAATATCATCAAAACTACTTATTGTTAGATAGAATGTAAGTGATTAGGGCTGAAAAGGGAATTAACAACTGATATTATATTATATATTTATATTTTCATTTTGCAAGTATTTGTACCCTTGTCTTGGTAAAATTATGTAGCTTATTCTTATCATTGTTATTATTATTATTATTATTATTATTATTATTATTATTATTATTATTATTATTTATTGTATCCACATTATTTATTATTACAGATATGCATACGGTCTCGCTTTTCACCTTTGTATATTTCACCGTTTTTGTCACTGGCATTTTATGAAGATGAGAGTGGGGCCACATTCAAATTAAACGGAAAGATGACCATTGTCATTGCTGTTTCATAGTAAAGTAGACAAATCTTTATTTTCAAAATAACAATATTTGTTTCTTTGGAGATCTGTAGAGTTTCCAACATTCAGTTATTTTTATAGCGCAGTGAACATTGTTTTTTCACTTACTAAAGATTCCCATAAGCAATAACAGTATCATTGCCACACACAAAAAAATAATTAAAAATAAAAACCGCATTAAAGGAAATCTTCATTTTAAATCATTCATCCTTATTCATCCTTATCCGTGGCTTGAATGTTTGCATTTGTAAATTGTTAGCTGACGATGGTTTGTATTGAAGTCTTTAGAAGAATGATGACATTATTCGATTATTTACTTGATGATTCTCTTAGCACTGTGTTCTTGATGCATTGTAATTAAATTATTCAGACCTTTAAATAATTATTTAGTTCAGCACATGTAATTGAGTATGCTACTACCAATTTCTTGTCTCGCAAGTGTCTACACAAGGCTTTCGCTTGGAAAAAAAACATGATGTTGTAAACTTTAATATATGGATTTAATCCATATAACCATGAAATAAAGAGAGTAAAATTTAATTATTGAATGCTTTCTCATGAGAAAGGAAAATAAGGCAATAACATTTAAATTTGCAAGTTGTCTTTTCAAAGAATAGCTTATTGTTTATTTAAAAAAATGCACCCCTATTTCTAAAGGACAGCAAGAATGAGCAGAACACATTCACAGAACATTAAACGTGCATCTCACATATTATTGTAATGAAGCAGAGTGTTGAGGCATTTTAATGATCAACATGGCTGTCATCATTAACCATTAGCAGGATTGCTGAAACGCATTGAGCGTTTGACTCCCAATAAAATTTCTGTGATTTTAATCCCTCCCTTCTTTTCCATGCAAGGCTTCAAATGTGTTGTGAGTGCAACCTGCGTAAAACTGTTTTATGAAGTAAGTGCAAGCAAACTAAAAATACCATAAAACTCATACTTCAGAAGTTGTATTGTACATTGTTCCTTTCAAGCCTCAGGAAGGACTCATTTCTGTCCTATACAAGCTCTGCCAAAATGTTTGTCTAATGAAAATGCCTACAACTTACATTTTGAGTAATGATCTGGGCTGTGTCAGTGCATATAGCAGTGCCAGGTTAAGGGAACAAGGGGCTTGAATGTAACATAATGATGAGTGTATTCTGAGGCTTGAAGTCTTCTCACTTTTTGTCATCTCTGCAAGCAGAAATAACTGAATTGTGTTAAATACATTCTTCCTTGACAATTATTAAACCAAGCCAATACAAATATATTATTCCAAACCGTCAATAACGTAATTTACTTAGGAAAGAGGGCATTTTTCCTATATACAGCCGATTTCTCCTCTTGAGGGGGGGGGGGGACATTTTTCTTAGCTTTGTTTTAAATAAGGAAATGTTTAACAATTTCTTTAGATGGATTTAGAACTGCAGCCCTATAAGATCCTTAACACAACTAAGGGTTGTGGACACTGATACATTATTTAGTACTGTAATTAGAAATGCGGACGTTAATTGTTTTTTTACATATTGTAATTAAGCTTTTATAGCCCTAACAGGAATAGTATGAGAGATCATTCACACCTCTCTATGTTTTTCGCTGCTGGATAATAAATAGATCCATTAGTCTTACATAGGTTCTCAAGATGAGAAACATGTTATGGGTGAAATATCTCTCCAAATATATAGGGAAAACGGCCACTGACCAATAGAACATGAATTATTAAAGTTTAATTCAGACCAATCACCAGGGGCCTGATTCATTAAGGATCTTAACTTGAGAAACTTCTTTTTTCAGTCTCCTGGACAAAAAACCATGTTACAATGCAAGGGGTGCAAATTAGTATTCTGTTTTGCACATAAGTTAAATACTGACTGTTTTTCATGTAGCACACAAATACTTGATAGCTTATTTGTACACTGAAATTTAAAGTTGATATTTGTGTGCTACATGAAAAAACAGTCAGTATTTAACTTATGTGCAAATCAGAATACTAATTTGCACCCCTTGTATTGTAACATGGTTTTGTCCAGGAGACTGAAATAAGAAGTTTCTCAAGTTAAGATCCTTAATGAATCAGGCACCAGGTCCTCTAGACTTACTTTGCTCAAGTTCAGTTTACAGCCTGCACAATGTTTACTCCTGCATACTCTACACCTCACAACTCTATTATTGTGTGGGCTAGAGAAAGCCTGCACAGAAGAGCACATAGGGCTATGAATAAAAAGCTCTCTTTCTCGCACTGTTCTTTTTACAAAAAGTCAGTTTTTGTAATAACTTTTCTAGAAAACATCTCTCAGCAAAGCATGTCCTTTTGGATATATAAATATCAATAAAATAATATAATCAATATAGTTAGACTATATTCAATACTGGATGACATTTCAACTTCAACAAGGTTTGAACAGATTGCTTTGGATGACTGATTTAACCTGACCTTAAGCAACTGCCACGCTAGACATGGTCTCTTAGCAACATTTCCTAATATTTCCTGATTAAAATAGCACTTTATTTTGAAAGTGTACATGTTAGATTTTTTTTCCTACTGAGTTTGACTGATACCGTCCATGTAAAGTAATTAGTAAAGCTATTTTTTATTTAAATGTTAGAATTAACATGGAAATAATGCTTGACTAGCAATAATCTGCTTCTTCGTAATGCTAGCCTTGTTGTACTTTAGTACCACAGTACAGAATCTACTAACAAGGGTTCTGAATAGAACATGATCATGAAAGCACCGAGCATTTCAAAGTAGCGGTCTTTGAAGAACAACAATTTGCAAAATATATTTACATATTAAACTAAATTTATATTGTGTCTGATAAGAATGGGAAAGGAATGTTCATAAACCTGCAGTAACCCTGCAATTGAAAGTTGAGCCGAATAGGCTTTCTAAAACTAACACTTACATTGCGTCAACTAACAGAGCTCTGGCGCCACAGGGATCTTCTCTGTGCCCTGGATATTTGAATGTAGCAATGTGTGAGCAGCATTGAACTGAAAAATAAATTGACCACTAGAAAATCTAGTAATAGACGAAATTATATTTCATACAATAAGCCTCATCTAGAGTTAAAAGCAAATGCATCTGTTTGCGTTTTAAAATCGTCCCCCTGCAGTGCCTAATGGTTCTTCCAAAAGTGCAAAATAACACATTCTAGCTGTATTTACTCCTAATTCTAAACGCGGACCTTTATGTCCAGTATAAAAATGCCCAGTGCTCTAATAACTGACAATATTGGCTCAAAGGTGAACATATTTGATAAATTATTCTACTTGGTTCAGTGCTTGTTCACTCCTATAGCTATTAATGCATGTTTCAGCCGCTATCAAAGTAACTCCTGAAAGGTGCATTCAAAAATAGGATTAACATTGCTCACTTAAATAACAAGTCTCACAAATTTCCAAAATTTGGTGTGACTTGTTTATATAGAATAGTCCCTCTGCTTCTAAATCTTCTGACAATCATGCCCAGGACAATTCGGTACTTTTCTTATAAACATAGGCAGTTGAATGGTTCGGTTATTAGATAACATCAACTTTGTTCCCCTATAGGTGCTTGATGGCCGCCGGGGATCACGTGTCAGGTCTCAGTTATCCCTTTCCCCACTCCCAAACTCTTCCCCTTCTTCCCTCTCCTCCCCTTCAAAGAATGAAAACGTCACACTTTTGTATATCTCTTTTCGGTATAGTTATATTTGTACTTTGACTTTGTACAGTTGTCTGAATGCAAAACCTGTCTACCTTCTTACATGGTATATTTGTCTTATACTTGGTTGTTGCATTTTTCCTGACTAACTTATAAGATGTATTGGTAGCTAAATCAAGGCTGGCTGGTTGCACCTCTACCTGACAAAATAAACATATTGAAACTTCAATTTACTTAATAGAATATACAGTATATATTAGAAAATAATTTTAGAGTTGACAGTCCTTGATTTTCAGTAGTGCGACTACTTTTTCTATACCTTATAAAATGCTAAATACTATGGCTTTTAGTGATCCTATCCTGTGATTTTATACTGTGTGATGAAAATTATAAATACAGTTCTTAAATAAAATAGGATGAATAGTCTCTTATGGGTTTGTGTCCATCATTGCGTGACCTATTTCTCATGCGTGCAAGCAAGCTACCACTACAATAGCAATTATTCTTCAACAAAAGTTCACAGATATAACACAAATGGAAATTTTAAGTAATCTTCAGTTTGCACAATAGAATTCTTGCTGAATACAACTTAAATATTAGGACAATTTTTAAGCACTAGTTTCAAACCACAAACTTAAAGAAGAATGTGGTAAGTAAAAATGATTACATTGTCCTGACTACCTCCTCCTCCTCTTTACTTTACTTACACTTAATTTCACTTTATTTACCTTGCGTACTCCTGTATCTTGCTAGTAGCACAATGTTTTATTCCTCACTTCCTCTGGCTTTTGTGCGCTACCTCTTAAGGCTTTATTGAGATTTGCGGTTCTTTTGTTCTTCACAAGTGCCTCTGATTTTGTCACTGTGGCTTTCCCTTTACCTCTTATATGTATTTTACCTTCACTCTTTAGTTTAGACTTCCTAAATTTAACTGACCTCATTCTTAGTCTTCTTTTCTGTGCTCTTAACTGTTCTTCTTCCTCGGTCTTGTTCTTGCTCCCTTCTCTGTGCCATCACTCACTCTAAGCTAGTCATCATACCCCTCCTCATGGCCAATTCCCCTAAGTCAGGACAGAGATGCCAACATTATGACTACCTATGATGACAAGGTGTATCTCTGGTGCTCGCTCAGCTCTCTGCTCTGTGACAGCAGAAGCTCTGATAAGGCATTGTAATGGTATAATGAGGGAGGGTGGATAGGGACAGAAACAGTTAACTGTATCCGTGATTTAAGATGCTCAGTGTGTATTTAAGAGCAAGACGTTAAACTGGGAAGCTTCTCTAATCAAACATATGCAAACTATGCTTCTTTGTAGCTAGTCATCATTTACAATGCAATCAAACATATGTTCTTTGTAACCAATCATCATTTATACAGTAATCTCTTTTTATGGTAATAGGGGAGAGCTCCCTAGCATTCATCTAGCACAAGCCTTCTGGTCCTATATTTAAGACTGTAGGAAATTCCCAATTTAGAACTTCACCCTTGGACAGACAGCGTTTTTTGTGCCAGGATTTTCCCTCACGTAGCTCCTTAGTCAGGCAATAATAGGGCTGTGCTTGGCTGTTTGGAGCATTGGAATCGTAAGGTAATAATAGCTAAGTATCTTTTTTTTCCATTCTGAAATGCACTTTTACTCTGCACATTTTAAATATAACATATATCACTTGACTTCAGTCCCAATGCAGAGAGAATGACTTGTTCCTCTGCGTCATCCTCCCACTGTTCCATGACTCTGTGCAATTACAGTGCACACTGTCACAGCAACTGAGCCCAGCATCCGCTGTTACCCCTTCCACAACCATCAACTATAAAAGATATTCTTACTTCCAATAAACAGGGCACAGTGAACAGAAGAGGAACACATGAGAGGCAACTATAACATTCTACTACACGTTTCTCCAACTTAAGTCTTGCTCCATCTGAGTTTGCAGAGCCATTGTAAATAGTTGTCCCCAAATTAGTAACCGTTTACCCAACAAGCTCTGCTGCAGACTGTGCAAAGCTGCCATTAACTTTATCACTTATGTTATATTGAAACTATAGCTTGGAGATGTCCACCAATATTCTCGTTTTATTCATATCCTACAGTTGATAATATAATTATTGGTTATATTTAAAAATGTCTGTTGTTCCGTTTTAGTAATGTTTGGAAACATTGTATAATGATTTAGAGATAATAAATATGCAAATGTTTAAATGTAATTGTTTAATGCAAATGTACGTTAAGTGACCCTTACTAAGCCTTTTTCTCAGTTCTGGTAACACTTGATGTTTGCTTTGCTTATACCACACTTAGTTATTTTTGCTCTGGCTAGAGGTCATTCAGACCTTCAGTCATGCTGTCCTTGCACTAACAGCTTGAGTTCATTAGTAAAGACACGCTTTGTAGAAATTCACAGGTCAGTTGTCTAAAGGAAAACAAACACTGTAGTTGCAATGGCTTTGTGATGTGAACACTCATATAGTCACATCAGCAATATAGCTGTTTTTACAGCTAATAAACTTCTGCTTCAAAATTGCTTTATCAAGTAGATAACATTGATATTAATGTGGGAAAAAATATGAGCTGATGAAGCAATTAGAATGTTGCTTTTTGTTGTGTAAGAGAAGGTGCCAACCATAAAGAAAATGCATCAGCCTTACGCTACGCACACACAACTGGGCAGACAACTAGAATACTTGTTTGCCCACTTAACAAAAGGATCTGATAAGTTCTGTCATAAACTTTGTGGCCAAATTATGTACAGAATTTGGTGATGGGACCTGGCACCTAGACCCTCACATGCCACCATGCTTGTGGATGTTTACACTGTAATAGTGGCTTTGTAGCTGTTTAACAGTATTATGAAATGTTATCTACTGTACAATATACCGGTAGTACATGTATATGAACAATGAATCCCATTCCAGACCATAGTGGAAAATGTATCAATAGCTCAGAGAATCAAAGAAAAGACATTGACATCTAGGAAAAAAACGTGGTGTTTTTGTGTTTATGGTGATTAAAATAGGCATGTGACTAATTATATCTTTACTTTACTTTACTTTACATGTACAGAGTGGTAAGATGAAGTCTTAGAAGCTCCCATCACCTCTCCTGTTCTGTTTATACAACATTATTAAGGATATTGAGAAAACAATGTAACTCTCTTCAGTGCTATTAAAAATAAAGTTTTATAGAAGGAAAACATTTTTTAGAGTGATGATACAAAAAATGTGTGTGTGTGTGTGTGCGTGTGTGTGTGCGTGTGTGTGTTTGTGTATGTGTGTGTGTGTATGTGTGTGTATATTTCTGTGCAGAAAAAGAATAAACAGTCATAAGCTTTGTCACTGAAAACGCTATATTGGTGAAAGTAACTGTTAGAAGTAGTTTTAAGATATTATGGTGTTTGGCTTTTGGAAAAATTGAAGACTGGATTCAATAAATTGATCAAATTAATTGTAGCAAAAGTTGCAGATTATTTGGAACGAGATGTAGAATATATTATTAAAGTAGATATTTGTTACAGTCAGAAGTAGAAAATACTATATTCATTAAAGTAGTTGTTTTAATATTGGTAAAAGGAGAACCAGAGTAAAGTGAGGGCGTGTACTCTAGGGGCATGGCCACAGATGATGCAGGTCAGATCCTACTAATTTGGCCTCAGGAGAGGTGACCAACAGGTGACCACTGTTAAAAGTAGGGATGAGCGCGCTCGGATTTCTGAAATCTGAGCCCACCCGAACGTTGCGGATCCGAGTCGGATCCGAGACAGATCCGGGTATTGGCGCCAAATTCAAAAGTGAAACTGAGACTCTGACTCATAATCCCGTTGTCGGATCTCGCGATACTCGGATCCTATAAATTCCCCGCTAGTCGCCGCCATCTTCACTCGGGCATTGATCAGGGTAGAGGGAGGGTGTGTTAGGTGGTCCTCTGTGCTGTTTAGTTCTGTGCTGTTTAGTTCTGTGCTGTTTAGTTCTGTGCTGTTTAGTGCTGTGCTGTTTAGTGCTGTGCTGTGCTGTGCTGTGTTCTGCAGTATCAGTCCAGTGGTGCTGTGTGCTGTGCTCTGTCCTTCTGAGGTCAGTGGTGCTGCTGGGTCCTGTGCTGTGTCCTGTTCAGTCCAGTGGTGCTGTGTCCTGTGCTCTGTGCTTCTAAGGGCATAGTTATTTCCCCAATATTCCCCTGTGTTTAAAAAAATAAAAAAATTTTTTTTTTATAAAATACCAAAAACTACTTTAATATTTTTTAATTACCACAAAATTTTCACAACCAATCCTGCAGTATAAGCCCATTGGTACTGCAATATTACCAAGTTCACACATTCAGCAGTAAAAGTCCAGTGGTACTGCAATATTACAAAGTTTACACATTCTGCAGTATCAGTCCAGTGGTGCTGTGTCCTGTGCTCTGTCCTGCTGAGTTCCGTAGTGCTGCTGGGTCCTGTGCCGTGTCCTGTTCAGTCCAGTGGTGCTGTGTCCTGTGCTCTGTGCTTCTAAGGGCATAGTTATTTCCCCATTATTCCCAAGTTTGTAAAAAATAAAAAAAAAGTTAAAAAAAATAAAAAATTAAAAAAAAAAAAAAATATATAATAATTATAACCAAATTTGCAAAACCAATCCAGCATTATAAGTCCATTGGTACTGCAATATTACCAAGTTCACACATTCTGCAGTAAAAGTCCAGTGGTACTGCAATATTACAAAGTTTACACATTCTGCAGTATCAGTCCAGTGGTGCTGTGTCCTGTGCTCTGTCCTGCTGAGTTCCGTAGTGCTGCTGGGTCCTGTGCCGTGTCCTGTTCAGTCCAGTGGTGCTGTGTCCTGTGCTCTGTGCTTCTAAGGGCATAGTTATTTCCCCATTATTCCCAAGTTTGTAAAAAATAAAAAAAAAGTAAAAAAAAATAAAAAATTAAAAAAAAAAAAAAAATATATAATAATTATAACCAAATTTGCAAAACCAATCCAGCATTATAAGTCCATTGGTACTGCAATATTACCAAGTTCACACATTCTGCAGTATCTTGTGCTACATATAATGGAGAGCAAAAATTTGGAGGATAAAGTAGGGAAAGATCAAGACCCACTTCCTCCTAATGCTGAAGCTGCTGCCACTAGTCATGACATAGACGATGAAATGCCATCAACGTCGTCTGGCAAGCACGATGCCCAATCTCCTAGTACAGGGCATGTAAAATCCAAAAAGCCCAAGTTCTCAAAAAACAGCAAAAAAAGAAACTTAAAATCATCTGAGGAGAAACGTAAAGTTGGCAATATGCCAATTACGAAAAGTAGTGGCAAGGAACGGCTTAGGCCCTGTCCCGTGTTCATGACTAGTGGTCCAACTTCACCCAAGGATCAAAGCCCTCCTCCCCCCCCCTACAAAAAATTTAAGAGAGTTATGCTGTCAGCAACAACAACAAAACAGCAAAGAACTCTGCCTTCTAAACAGATGACATCACAAATCCCCAAGGCGAGTCCAAGGGTGTTGTTGGTTGTGAACCCTGACCTTCCCATCACTGTACGGGAAGAGGTGACTCCATCCAGCATTTGCAGCACGCCCTCTGCATATGCTGGAAGGATCACCCACAGTCCAGTTACAGATTTGGCTAATGAAGGTGTGAATGTTGTGCACTGGGAGGAGGATATTGATGTAGCTGGCGCTGAGGAGGATGTTGATGATTATGATGCAGACAGATACCAAATTGCATTTCTCAATTTCTATTTATATTCTAGATTATATAACGGCTGAAAAGTTTTCTGTTTTACTCCTAGTGGAGAGGGGATCTGATGCAGACAGATACCAAACTGCCTTTGTCCATTTCTTTGTATATTTGAATTGCTAGTTCTACAGTCTATGCAGGCTGCTTTATTTATATTCAACTACAAGTGTAGGGCGGGGGGGGGGGCATAGATAGCCACCAAAGTAACGTGGTCCATTTAATTTCACTTTCTAGCTCCACAGTCTGTGCAGCCTGCTTTTTTTTATCTTCAAAGTATTTATATTTACAAGCCTTGCAATCTAAATTAACTAGAGGTAGTGACGTGGTAGAACTCCAAAAGGCAGTTTGGAAGCCCCTGTACAAACTGGCTCTATTTTACCTGAGTTGTCCCCCCTCCAGTGTGTACTCGGAAAGAGTTTTTAGTGCAGCGGGGAACCTGGTCAGTGAGCGGCGAAGGAGGTTGCTTCCTCACAACGTTGAAAAAATGATGTTTATAAAAATGAATAATCAATTCCTCAATGAAGTACAGCACTGCCCTCCAGATACTACAGAGGGACCTGTGGTTGTGGAGTCCAGCGGGGACGAATTGATAATGTGTGATGAGGAGGAAGTACACACTGTAGGGGGAGAGGAATCAGAGGTTGAGGATGAGGACGACATCTTGCCTCAGTAGAGCCTGTTTAGTCTGTACAGGGAGAGATGAATAGCTTTTTTGGTGTGGGGGCCCAAACAAACCAATCATTTCAGTCAAAGTTGTTTGGTAGGCCCTGTCGCTGAAATGATTGGTTTGTTAAAGTGTGCATGTCCTATTTCAACAGCAGACCTCTCAACTGCAGCTCATCCCTCCTCTGCGGGGATAATGTCTCCTGTGCTCTGACACGTCACTCTGTGTACTCTCAGCCTCAGGATCTGACACTACAGCTACCATGCCTCTTGTAGCAGCCCTCACTCCAGGGCCTCTTCCATGTGCAGTGTCCCCCTCTCTCTTGGGTTCACTATAGTGGCATGGAGTTCTCCCCCTCATCCAGGGCACACATTCCTTGCCCTGGCTCAGTCACCACGCTCAGACTTCCAGGCAATGCTGGGGGAGCCTGGGAGCTTCCACCCCAGGTCCCCAGCTACAACTCTCCTCTCCTGTGTCTTCTCTCTCTTTCTGACACTTGAAAGATCGTGCCTTTAAATGAAAAAGTCAGTCTTCATTGCACGACTATGTGCAACAGGGACAGTTTTTTTCTTTACAAAGTCAACTAATAACACTTGGACCCTGTCTGTCTTTAACATACTTAATGGGATCTCAATGACGAATTGTCTGTAGCATGTTTGGAGGAGGTATTGTGGCCCCGGTATCAAGTTGGGTACCGGGGCCACCCCACTACGCAGTCCAGATACTTGTTTGGTGGAATTCTGACACGTGGAGGGTGTATTTATTTTATTGTGGCCCCGGTATCAAGTTGGGTACCGGGGCCACCCCACTACGCAGTCCAGATACTTGTTTGGTGGAATTCTGACACGTGGAGGGTGTATTTATTTTATTGTGGCCCCGGTATCAAGTTGGGTACCGGGGCCACCCCACTACGCAGTCCAGATACTTGTTTGGTGGAATTCTGACACGTGGAGGGTGTATTTATTTTATTGTGGCCCCGGTATCAAGTTGGGTACCGGGGCCACCCCACTACGCAGTCCAGATACTTGTTTGGTGGAATTCTGACACGTGGAGGGTGTATTTATTTTATTGTGGCCCCGGTATCAAGTTGGGTACCGGGGCCACCCCACTACGCAGTCCAGATACTTGTTTGGTGGAATTCTGACACGTGGAGGGTGTATTTATTTTATTGTGGCCCCGGTATCAAGTTGGGTACCGGGGCCACCCCACTACGCAGTCCAGATACTTGTTTGGTGGAATTCTGACACGTGGAGGGTGTATTTATTTTATTGTGGCCCCGGTACCAAATTGTGTACCGGGGCCACCACACTACGCAGTCAAGATAGATAGATGCGTATCATAGATAAAGTACATTCAGTGGTGTGGGGCAAATTGAAAAATATTCAAAATGCACTGACATTATCAAAAACAAGAGGTTGTCACACGCTAAAACTCCAACATGTATATGATGGAGAGGATGGAGGAGCAGCCGTATGTGTAGTGTAATGCAGACCTGTTGAAGGTTTTTTATATATTTTATTGTGGTGCCCAGTGCCCACTCCTCTACGCAGTCCAGGTACATTTATTGGTGCGATTCATAAAAGTTCAGGGTTTTTAAGATATTGTGGTGACCCACTCCTCTACGCAGTCCAGGTACATTTATTGGTGCGAATCAAACAAGTTGATGGTTTTCTTATTATATATATTGTGGTGACCCACTCCTCTACGCAGTCCAGGTACATTTATTGGTGCGATTCATAAAAGTTCAGGGTTTTTAAGATATTGTGGTGACCCACTCCTCTACGCAGTCCAGGTACATTTATTGGTGCGAATCAAACAAGTTGATGGTTTTCTTATTATATATATTGTGGTGACCCACTCCTCTACGCAGTCCAGGTACATTTATTGGTGCGATTCATAAAAGTTCAGGGTTTTTAAGATATTGTGGTGACCCACTCCTCTACGCAGTCCAGGTACATTTATTGGTGCGAATCAAACAAGTTGATGGTTTTCTTATTATATATATTGTGGTGACCCACTCCTCTACGCAGTCCAGGTACATTTATTGGTGCGATTCATAAAAGTTCAGGGTTTTTAATATATTGTGGTGACCCACTCCTCTACGCAGTCCAGGT
Source organism: Mixophyes fleayi (assembly GCF_038048845.1). Classification (NCBI taxonomy): domain Eukaryota; kingdom Metazoa; phylum Chordata; class Amphibia; order Anura; family Limnodynastidae; genus Mixophyes; species Mixophyes fleayi. The sequence continues at coordinate 109,246,071 of NC_134404.1, read as the reverse complement.
ACAATTATTGGTGCGAATCATAAAAGTTCAGGGTTTTTAATATATATTGTGGTGACCCACTCCTCTACGCAGTCCAGAAAGATACCTTGTTGCAACGTTTTGGACTAATAACTATATTGTGAGGTGTTCAGAATACACTGTAAATTAGTGGAAATGCTTGTTATTGAATGTTATTGAGGTTAATAATAGCCTAGGAGTGAAAATAAGCCCAAAAACTTGATTTTTAAACTTTTTATGTTTTTTTCAAAAAAAATCCGAATCCAATACCTTAAATCCGAACCGAGACCTTTCGTCAAGTGTTTTGCGAGACAAATCCGAACCTCAAAAATAACGAAAATCCGGATCCAAAACACAAAACACGAGACCTCAAAAGTCGCCGGTACACATCCCTAGTTAAAAGTAAGAATGAGTATTTTTGTATTTAAAAAGGAAAGGTGTGAAGTTTGTATGTTCTCCCCATGTTTGTGTGTGTTTCCTCTGGGTGCTCCGGTTTCCTCCCACACTCCAAAAACATACTAGTAGGTTAATTTGCTGCTATCAAAATTAACCCTAGTCTCTCCCTCTCTGTCTGTCTGTGTTTGTGTGTGTTAGGGAATTTAGACTGTAAGTTCCAATGGGGCAGGGACTGATGTGAGTGAGTTCTCTGTACAGTGCTGCGGAATCAATGGCGCTATATAAATAAATTGTGGTGATGATGATGATGATGATATATGTGGTAACTTTTAGTGTAGGGCAGGTTAAAAGTTAACAGTTGTAGGACATGTTGAAATTTCAACATAAGATGGCAAGATAACAATGCACACTGGATTCTTTACAATGGCTTAAGTAAAACACTCACTTTTGAAATGTCAAGTTTATTTATACATTTCTTAGAAAATTCATGTTATTTTTTGGAAACTATGATGTATGTATCCTAACTGATTAGAGAAAATCTGATGTGTAAACTACTCACTGTAAATTAATAACTGAAAAAAATGACAATAAGAAAATCAGAAGGGATATTTGTTTTATGTTTATGGAGTTATCTACCCATGAATGGAGTAAATTATTTGTCCTATATTTTAGATCATATTTTAAAAAGTGGTAATTTTTATGTAAGCTTTTTTAGTGGTTAGAAATTAAAGGAGTAGTGGAATTCTGATTCTGATTCTCTGTAGAGATGGTAATGCATAACATGATGATGATGATATTATTATTACTATTATTATTATTATTATTATTATTATTTATAATAATAATCTCCCATTAGGACTCACTTTACAAGGAACATAAGAAAGAAATTACTTACAAATTGGATGACACCGGAGACGGACGTGAGACAGAGGATAGTGGGTGGGCAGCCACCGTGGGTTCACTCAAATTATGCATAAGAGAATAGGGGTAAGCATACTTATGTAATGGACTACAAAAAAACCAGTCATGAGCATAGTTTTAAAAGGTTGTTCAGTTGAATAACTTAAAAGAAAAGAAAGGTATTAGACTTTAACTAATAAAACAGAATGGTTTTAGATTTTTCTATTTGTCAGTAAAGGGACAGTGTGTGAGTTAATAGTACAAGTTTGTTGTACTTTCATACTAGATAATATAAAATAAATAGAGAAAAAAGTTGAAAACATAGAGTAAAAAAATTAAGGGTAACAAATAATAGGAGATTAGTTTTTTTATTTTATTTTATAAATATTGGCATTAAAATCATGCAGCGAAAAATTATTGTAGATTGTATTTTGCTGTGTATTTATGTGTTAATTTGGTCAATAAAATGTTGTATTTCTATAATAAAGATTTACAACAGTGTTATCTAGAAGTGAATTTTTAAATAGGTTTGAGAAACTATATAAATGATTAGTGTTTCATCATAACAATGGTTTGACATTTTGTAAAAGAGGGGGACATTTTATATAATGATCAATAGAGCAGTAAATTAAGAAATGCAATATGTATTAGTTTTAATATGAAATGTGTTGTGTATATAAATTTTAATACATAGATTTACAGTTAGATATTGGGTAGGACTAGGTTTACTGATCTCTCAGCACAGTAAATGACCAAGTTGAGTAGACAGAAATTCCACTGAATGGTTGACCAGTTTTGGACTGATGGTTCATAGTAATGCACAGCTAGTCTCCTTATTGGATTAGTAGACACAAACACTGAAATATCTATTGAAAACATATGTAGAGAAAATTAGCATTTCAAATTAAATGAAGAAATATGCTAATTCTTTCATTATTCTGAATTTGTTTACATTGTAAGTAATGTGTCATGTATTTTTTTATATTACAATCTTTAAGATAGCTGATTTGTCAAGCTGTATAAGGATCAATTATATTGAAACTGTACAAATAAACAGGGAGATAAGAGAAGATGGGAAAAAGAGACCAGCTTTATACTGCACTATAAGCCTGTATTATACTCCATGTGCTTTCTCGTCGCTTTCTTGTAAGTAAAAATCAGCAAGAAAAGGAATATCTTTGCATTGTTGAGTCACTATGTTGAGGTGATAAAAGAGGCCAATCTGCTGTTGTATATGACCTCCTGTATGTGTTCACCAGCATGAGTGCATAGTGTCAATAGCAAATACAGATCCTTAATATATAGGAGTCATGAGTGGGATACGTTTAAATTCCTAAACAGCATAAATAAAGATTCTATTACATTTTAACCCAGATGGTCCTCTTCCACTCGCCCTCCCTTACGAGACTCTGGGTAGACATGAAAGCTAATATTCTCCAATTGATCTCCTAATACACTCTCCTGCAGATCTCCATCAAACACCGTCCACCTCTCTCACTTTTTTCCCTTGCTACACAGTTCACTCTTGGTATCTGGGATTATAGCACCCGCGCCTACCAACTGATTGATAATGCCTCCATTGATAATGACCCCACCCTTGGACAACTTGGTCTTTCTGCCTTGTGTGCACCGTGACTCCTTCAAGATTTATTCCTCACAGTCGATTTTATCAATTTCTACAGCCACTTATACCACTCAATCCTGGAATTCAAGTTGTTTTATTAGCTCACTCTTTTAGAAACCATTTGTGCATGTAAGTTCCCTCCCGGTGGTCTTATCTCCAACTTCTACTGCCTCTTTATAGACCGCTGTCAATCAGATAGGAATCAAATTGAACTGAAGTGGGAAGAAGATATGGGGGTAGTTCTGGACATGGATGAATGGTCAAAAATCAGGATGCAGGTCGCTAAGAGCTCTATATGTGTTTGCACCAAGGTAAACACCTACACATTACTTTATATATGGTATTTGCTGTATACCCTGATGCTCTGCAGGAGACTTTGTGGTCTGGAGATTTCTTTCTGTCACATTTGGTGGACATGACCAAAAAATTGTTAGATTTTGGAAAAGTATTCATGACTTGACCTGTTCCAATACCATCCTCATGCTCCCAGACTGTCTATCCTATTTCCATTTAACCCGTGCTGATAAGATAAGTATTCCATGACATTAATTACCCACATCCTCACTGCAGTGAAAAGCGATATCATGGCTGCCTGGAAACAACATGAGCAAACTTATAGGTGAACACGAGCATTATATATAAACATCCCAATAAATTTAAAACCATGTGGCATCCATGGTTCTCACACTTTGAGGCTGATGCTTAATTTCTGTCTTGCCTAAATGAGGTGGGGTTGTATAAACCCCTCTTCTTTTTCTTCCCTTCCTATACAGCGCTTACTGGACTGTGATGGGCAAGTTACTTAACATGTTTATGGTGCTGATCTAGACCTACACCCCTCCCTTTCCTTTTCCTTTCCTTACCCATTTTTTCCTCCTCTCTTCGCCTTACTAACTTCCTTCTTGGCCCTGTCATCATCATCATCAACAACATTTACTTATATTGCGCCAGCAAATTCCATAGCGCTTTACAGTTGGGGACAAAGACAATATTGGGTAAAACAAACAAAGAGGTAAGAGGGCCTTTTATCACAATCTTATAATCTATAGATTAGTTGAAGTCAGATACATGAGATTAAATCTACTATTGGTCCAGCCAGATTGCAAAGGTAAAAAGTAATTCATATGCTATGTGATCCAGTCACATATAAATGTTGGTCTAGGGACAGTGGGTTGTTGTCTTATGTGAATTGTGTAAAGGGTGGTAATAGGGTAACCTAGTGAGGTTAAGATGGTGGCTGAGTAATATTATAAGCTTGCCTCAAGAGGTGGGTTTTTTCAGAGAACACTTGAAAGTTTGTAGACTAAAGGAACGTCTTATTGTGCAAGGGAGGGAATTCCAGAGTGGGTGCAGCTCGAAAAAAAGTCCTGTAAACGGGAATGAAAGAATGTATTGAGAGTGGATGAGAGACGCAGATCTTGTGCAGAACGGAGTTGTTGAGTTGGAAGATATTTTGAGACAAGTGAGGAGATGCATGTTGGTGCAATTTTGTTGATGGCTTTGTATGTTGACATAAGAATATTATATTGAATTCTGTAAAAAACAGGCAACCAATGTAGAGACTGACAGAGTGGCTCAGCAGCGAAAGAACAATTTGTAAGGAAAATCAGTCTGGCTGCTGCATGCAAAATAGATCGTAGGGGTTTGAGTCTGTTTAGGGGAAGACCAATGAGCAGGGAATTGCAATAGTCAATGCGGGAGATGATGAGTGCATGAATTAAAGTTTTTGCAGTGACTTGTGTAACATATGTGCGCATCCTGGAAATATTTTTTAGATGTATGTAACATGATTTAGACATAGAGTCTATGTGGGGTACAAAGGATAATTGTGAGTCAAGGATCACACTTAGGCAATGAGCTTGCACATTAGGACTTATGGTTATGTTGTCAACACTAATGTCAGGTAGGTAAATTCTGTTGGTGGGTGGGAATATTATTGAGTTTGAGTTGGCAAGAGGACATCCTAAATGAAATGGCAGAAAAACAGTCAGTAACACGGGACAACACAGATGGTGAGAGATCAGGGGAGGATAAATAAATCTGGGTATCATCTGCATAGAGATGATACTGAAATCCAAAGGAGCTTATTAGTTTTCCAAGATAAGTGGTGTAGATACAGAACAGCAGAGGACCTAGGACTGAGTCTTGTTGTATTCCAACTGATAAATGAAGCGGAGCAGAGGTGGATCCAGAGCAAATAACACTGAAAGAGCAATTACATAGGTAGGGTGAGAAACAGGATAGGACGGTGTCTTGAAGACCTACAGACTGTACCTTTTATATGAAAAAAGAGCGGTCAACAGTGTTGAATGCAGCAGAGATATCCAGAAGAATTAGAGGAGGGTAATGGCCTTTGATTTTAACACTGGTCTATCTCTCTCCTTCCACATCAAGACCGCTATTTTGTCTACTGTTCTGTGTCAGTCTAAGATTGCCATCATGCCACGGCCCTTCTGTGACCTCTCTGCCTCATCATTGGTGGCTTCAGCTCTCTCCATTTGGAGCTTGTCTGATGACACTGAACTACTGTTGTAATCTACTTCCCCGTCCTCATTCCCCCACCTGCCTTCCTCCTTTTTTTCCTTATTTTCTTGGTTTATCCTGTGCTATGTTGTTGTTTTTCTATGCTTCTTTGTACCTTTTATATTGAAAAATGCAATTAAACTTTTTTTTTTTTAAAACATCCTGTTATATACATCTGCTTCTCTGATTACATAAATGTAAAGTTGTAAGATATGTAATGATCAAATTAAAACTATGGGCATATTAAATTATACCCTCATTCTGACCTAACATCTGCCATGCAAGAAATTATAAGATGTTTCATTCCAATTATGAGTTCATCACATTTCCAACTTTTTGATCAAGAAATTGCTGTATGTTATATAATGATACCTGACAATACAGTAAGCTGAGTGTAAATAATATAACTCATTTTCTCTTTTAATTAGAATAATTACTGTAAAAAGCTATTAAAATTGGTAAAAGTATTTACTATGTTTTGTTTACTGAAGATAGCCCAGATACCTAGTTTTATTAACAGCACCAGGGGTGTTACTAGGTTCTCAAAAGACTTGGGGCAAATAATATCCAGAATGTGTAGATGCACAGGGCCTCAGTCATTAAGGAGAGTAAGGCAATAAAAGGAGTACATTTGATCCTGGACAAACCATGTTATAATACAAGGGGTGCAAATTAGTTAATTATTTTGCACATAGAGAAAATACTGTTTTTTTTGTCATGTAGCACACGTATGTTTGATAACTTTATTTTTACACTGAAATTTAAAGTTGATCTAGGACATGCTCTATCCCAACTTTAAATCTGTCTTCACATTTTAAATTTACCTCCCCCTCTAATGCAACATGGTTTTGCCAAGGTGAAAAGTTACTCTTTTTTTTGCTCTCATTAATGAATCAGGCCCACAGAGTGGGGAGCTTTAGTTTATCCGTCAATAGATTTGTTATTCTTTTACTTTAATCTACCAATTTATTTCTCAGATCAATCTACCCACATACTTATTCTACCTGCACATTTCTGCTTTGCACAGTACAATGTAAACATTTATGGTCCATTATAATGTGTTTCACTGTTGTTTGTATTCTTTCTCTCTAAAAACAAATTCTATCCTCTATTGTTGTTCAACTTCTATTTCTATCTACACGATCACCACCTTTAAAACTAAATTCATTGTACATTATGCTTGAAAGTTGTTTACACAAGCTCTGGATGTATCTGAAACTAAAAATGATCAGAATACTAAAACAAATGTTGGCACTCTATAACTAAAGATTAATAATAGTAAAGGTACAGTATATTTTTAATAGATTATTAAAATACTAACAGAAAAACATACACATTAATAAAATGACTGACTTCAGTTATAAGCAGTACCTAATCTTAAATTAAGTAAATACCCTTTAATGACAATGTTATCTAAAGTATACAAAAACTAATATACTTGTGATGTATAGATTAAAAAAGTCTCATTAGTAAATAAAGTATTGTTTTGGGAGATATGTTTACAGAAATATTTTGCAGCTTATAGTCTGTGTTCTTACAGATCATCAGATTTTAAAGGGGTTGTGAAACCCTGCATGTGATTTGCTTTGCATAGTTTATGACCAATCATATGCTGTCCTGTATGGCAATGAATGCACACCTATACCCAATCAAACTTCTTCAGGTTGATCAGTTATGGAAGCAAGAATCAGCGTTTAAAGCAGGTTGGCTATACAATCCCTTTAAGAGATGATTTAAGTGGCTCATGATCAACACTGGTAAGTATATAGATGGAAAATCTAGCCTGTCCTATAAAGTGAAAACCTGTCTGTTGTTCCATAGGGTCTTAAGCTAATTTGCATACACAGCAGAATGCATTAATACATGGCTAAATATACATGCATTAGTGGCAGAACCACAACTTACATATATAGTACAATTGATATATTAGTGTACAATATTATATGCAAATTTTCCCTTAGAGAAGCTTTCGTTTCCCAGGAAGTTATAAAAGATCTCAGTATGTAGGTCATACCATTTCAACTTTACATAAATAGAACAAATGTGTGAAAGTATTAAAGGGCTGCTGGTTTCTAAATAGTAAAAGACTCATGAGATTATATGGAAATAGGAAAAGAAAAATGTTTCATTTCATTAACTAGGACAAGAAAAATTAGAAGAAGCGAGATTGGTTTCCTGACATGTATTTTATTCTGTGTAATTAAAACACTTGACAAAATGCAACTCTGCAACAAATATGGCATTTATTTATAATATAGTACACCTAGAATTGGCATATTATTAGCAGTGAAATATAACTTTATTTTTCACAGCATCAGTGAGCCTGTATTACACAAAGGATTCCTCCTTACTGTCTCCCGCATACTCAGTTCTCAAACACCAGTCGCTGTTGTATAATAACACAAGGATATGTCCTATTCAATAACGTGACCTCCTACTGTATTTATTGATCAGCTTACTTCCCAGGTCTATGAGCTCCTGTATACCCATGATCAGTACCAGACAGGGAAGAAATGTTCGTATGTGCTCAGTGTAAATGTCAGTGTGTGTATTTTCAAATGAAATAGTTGGATCCTAAGGAATAAAGCACCTTCTATTGTGAAATATAAGAATATGAGATGTCACCTTAGAGTTTTGTGAGCTATATTACAATTTATATAGCACTGGAATGTCGCACTGAATTCTAATATCCTTAAACTTCCCACAACGGGGTCCGGTACTTCATATGAATTAAGCAAATTGGTAATACTGTCTAATAGAAAATATGTCTGGTATTTTGAATTCACCATTTTCGTCCACTTCCAAGACTTTTGGCCCAGAATCGATCAAGCTTCATTGAGCACAGCAACTGTAGATGAAAAGACATCAGCTGTGGTTGCTCCCTGGAAAGATGACATCATTAGGTTTGCAGTCGTTCATTTGGAGAAATTCCAACCGAGAGATAATTACCGTGAGCTATTGTAACTAACCATTATTATCCATCAGGCTCGCTGAATGGCCCAGGTCATTTACTCCATTAAGATGCGGCTGTTCTGCAAACAGTACAATCCACAGCAGCCAGGGTTCAGCGAGTCACGGAAGACTCATGGGATATCGTACTGTGACAAAGTTTGGCATCATCTGCAGTAAGTTTGTCTGTTCATCACTGCCATTTATGTGAGATACTGGTCCCAGAGCTCATCACCAACTGCAGCTCCAAGGAATGACCTTGCCTTGTTACATGCACTGTCTGTGTATCCAAGCAAAGAAGTTGCAACAGTAGCCATAAAGATATTTAACAACCATCAATGGCAGTGGTTCCCAAACTGTGCACCTAGGCTCCAAGGGATGCCTTGGAAATCTCACAGGGGTGCCTCGGCCAAGGCCAGTGGTGAGCAAGGTGGGGGACTACTTGGTAATTATTTTGGCTTAGAGGTGCCTTCAAAAAATTATGGAGGCCCTAAGGGTGCCTTGAACTGAAAAAGTTTGGAATCCACTGATCAATGGTATCTTTCAGAAATACTGGTCGGTTTCAGTTTCTCTGATGATGAAGTGTCAACAGACAAAAAAAAAGTTATGGCTGCTGTTATCAAACACTCAGATGGATCTGATAAACCTCTGAACCGTATTCCACCAGTTCTTCAGCCAGCAACAAAGGGTTTACATAACTTCGTCACAAGATCAACTCTGAGTTTGTTCAAAATTCTTGGTCTGTCTGAGGAATCCTTGTACTATGACCCAGTGGAATGGCAAAACCTTGAATCATACCAAAACAGTCAGAAGATTGCAGACTCAGTGAAGGTAGCAAGTGATCTTGCTGAGAGAGATGTGGTGCTAATTCAAGAATTCAATGCTTCAATAAGACGAAACGAGGAACAGAAGCAGTTCCTTTTGCAGGTCGTGGAGGAGCATCGCAGTAAGTTCTGCACGCCAACCAAAACTGTTGCCATCAAGAAATCATTATCAAAGAGACTAACATAAACTTGGTGATTGTTTAAAATATTTGATGAAAAAACATTAATATTTAATACATTATGAAACAAATTACCGTTCTGCATTATCGCAATGTAATCGTCATATTATAAACTTTGGTTGAGTTGTGTAAGTTCTAAATACAATTTGATTTCAAAATAAAAATTACTGTCATGTTTTTTCACATAATGGCACATTTTGGTGGGTTGGTGGTTGTCATTTTCAAACAAAGATTTTTTGGAATCACCCTAATGGTCATGGAACTGTCATTTGCAGTACAGGAATCAGTATTCCATATATAATTTAACAATCCAAGCAGTAATACAAATAAAATGTAATAAGATCCATAAGGGCCAGTGAAATACATTGTAATATGCCAGTCATAATGTCATAAATAAAATATGTATGTGATCATGCTCAATAGTACTAGAATAAATTATGCCAGTGATGATTCCCAATACTAATAGGATAAAATATGCTAGCTATATTGTGCATTGCCGATAGGATAAAATAGGTCAGGAATTATATGAATAGGATAAAATGTGTCAGCAATAATGTCCAGTAGCAATATGATAAAATATGCCAGTGATAATGCCCAATACAGAGAAAATAATATATGGCAACAATAATGCCCATTGTAATGTAATAATGCCCACTGGAGAGTAATGTCCAGCTGCCTCCTCCCATGGTACACAGTGATTGCTTCCTTCAACGCTGCTTTCCTTTTTCTCCTGGCACTCATATGACATTGGTGTGCCCATCGCCAGCATCTAATTGCTCACCGCAGCACATACTTCATTTTATATCAAATATTTGTGAATAAGCACCACTGGAGCACTGCTATTGGCTTCCCACAAGTACCGATACTGTGACAAGCTAACAATGATCCCCTATAAATGCTCATTGACACATTGACAGTAGCCATGGCAATGCAGCCATAGCAACTGGTTGCTATGGCTACAACTTGGTCACACCACCTAGAAATGTCGGCAGCCTTCATCTGTGGATTGGGAGCTGACATGCGGTAAGGTAACCCTTGCCAACCCTCCCCTGCATACAGAAGAGCCTTCTATAGACAGAAAAGCAATACACTGTAACCCATATAAAACAAACAGAATTTTGTTTTCATTGTCTAATTTGCACTAGAGCACTGTTGGCTAACCTGTTACACTCCAGGTGTTGTGAAACTACAAGTCCCAGCATGCTTTGCCAATTAATAGCAGCTTATTGCTGGAAGAGTATGCTGGGACTTGTAGTTTCACAACACCCGGGGGTAAATGTATCATACTCCGTTTTTTTCAAATCGCGGGAGTTCGCCGAGATGACAGCTAAAATTTAAATCGGCGCTGCCTTGTAAAGGCAAGTTCCCCTTTACAAGGCAGCGCCGCTTTAAATTTTAGCTGTCATCTTGCCAAACTCCCCCGAGTTGAAGAAACCGGAGTATGATACATTTACCCCCTGGAGTGTCACAGGTTAGTCAACACTGCGATCAATCAAAGCTAATTGCTATATATCTGCCACTATGATCTGCCTAGATTTGGAGTAAAGGTCACATAATGATGGGTTTTTTGCAGCTGGATTTCAGGCTGTCCTTACTTCATTGTCCTACTACATTTGTTTCCTTATGTACCAACAGGTAATTTATAAGTCATCTATTTTTCCTTCTTTTTATATGTCTTTTGTTCCTGCTAGGAGTGGGGGAGCAGGTGTGCAGAGGCACACGTGAGCTAAAATAGGAAAATAGATTTTAACTACAGGTGAGATGTGGTAGAGGTCGGGGCTATGGAATCTATGGAGGGAATGCAGAGACATGCTGACAGCAAAATTTAATTAATAAATGGTGGCGATAACAGATATTGTGGCGATAGGAAATCGCTGTTTTACATTACTTAAACCCATAGTAGTTAGACTGAGAAAGAAGCAGTGTACCACAGCACATTAGAAGAGTGAGGATCCTCTTAACTTTAGGCAGATAGAGTTGGTGTCAAAAACACCTCTAAATGACACACATGTCACGCAACCAATTTGTTTAATTACACTTATAGATAAGTGAATTTCCTGCTGTTTGAACCACCACAAACTCAGCAACTGACGGAACTTTATTTGTTCATCATAATTTATCACCATTGTCCTCATATAAACATCTTTCCCAGCCCTCACACAGTAACACAACTCTTGAGGATAACTATGAAGGATCTTTGTTGTCAATCAAGAAAACCATATAGATGCCTAACACATATTAAGTACCTGATATGTACTGCTTGACTTCAGTAAAACAAAAAGCTCTATCAATTTCATAGGACTGCTTCAAATTAATTTTTAATTTATTTTATGTTTGCTACTTGTTGTGAAATGACCTGCCATTCAATTTGTTGCCTTTTGTCTGTAAGTCATAGGTGGCAATGAATTTAATGGAGTAAGTAATATGATGGATATTGTTCTACTAGTTTATTATATCAATCAAGTGGAATTTATTTTTAAAACATTATTTCATGGTGTTTTACTCCAGCAAGTTCTAAAAATCAGCAAGACAAAAATGTAAACAGTTACTATGTCCTTGTGACTGATCCCCTGTTCTATGCTAAAATGCCATTTTCCATTACAGTATTTTCTTCACATCCACATTGTATAATAAATAAAAAATGATGCTCTAAACAAAATATAAGTAGCTGGTGACAGGTTCTCTGCAGCAGTATGGTAAGTAAACATACCTTATAAAAGAAGATTAATAAGTATATAGTGCATTCTAAAGATGACGTATATTTATTAAAGGGGATCCTATCTATCACTGGAGGGAGTGGTCAACTCGCAGAAAATCAAACTAGAAATTAGTGAATGATAAAAGGCGCGCTTCTTTAAATTAATGAAATGTGTGCAAGTGAATAAAATAATTTGAGACGGAAGCCAAGGACCATTAAGTGGTCACTCCCTCCAGCCGCTGCAGGCTTTATAAGATGGAGGTTCAGGGAAGGTTTTAAATGTGACACCCTGAATATAATTTTGTATCACTAGCTTAGGGACTCACCTACAGGAGACACATTGACATTGGCAGGTGAGCTTAATCCCAATATAGCTATATTGTGCACAAAATTCTCCTTTATGTATAGGCTGACACATAGTGACTTATATATTGTTTGTTTGTGAGCGCCAGACAACAAAATATCAGATATGTTGACACTCATAGGAAAATGGATGCATAGACAGCAATTATTATAAATAAAAAAGAGTGCAAAAAACAGAAAAACTTTATCAGTCATTTAGGAAATTAAAAAAATAAATAGGAAACTGAACTGAACTTTTACATTTTTTAGAAGAGATAAGGAGAATTAATGAGTAGAAGAAAGAAGTTTAGGTAGGGATGTGGCGTAGCTTGCCCCCATAAAGGAGGAAGAAAAAGATGAAGAGTTAAAGAGAGAGAGGAGGAGGGGGGGGCGGGGTCCAGTTGGACTGAAACTAAAAGATTGATAAATCAAATTGAGAAGGGGATTTAGAGGTAAGAAGCCTATAGTTTGAGAGTTTGAGGAATGATTTAGAGGTCTTATGAAGAATGCTAGTCGTATATTTCATTTTGTATGTGTACCAGAGTCTACCTGAATCACCTGAAGTGTGGGAGCGTTAGTTTGCTTCCCATCAGTGTCAATCTGGCACAAGGCAGCCAAGACTATATGTCAAAACAGTTTGTTCTGGCGAGTAGTGGCAGACGATATCCCAAGATGGAGGAGGAAGAAACTGGGGGAGAGGGGGACATCGAGCTGTAATAAGAGGGACACAAGTCATATTTTTCCTCTGAGTTTTTAGCTAAAACACAAAGCTGCCTTTGCACTCTGACCTTTAAATGACCTCAGTTACATCACATAAGTATAGCAATCCAGCATTACTAAACCTGCTTAATACTTCTGTTTTCCATAAAACATCTCCACTTGTCTTGGCTGCATAATGTGAAATAAAAGTGTGTCATCAACTGATATCTGAAATAAAATAGCTTCAACCTGTATTCTTATTACATTACTTTAACCCATATTTCATTTATATTGAACCACTGCTCAATGAATATTTATGAGCAGACTCAGTAATATCTGTCCAATGAGAAAACTCTTCATGGCCGGGTAGAGATTTACATTTAGCTTATTACAAAGATGTTAGTCATTTGAGAAAAATGTCAGTCAGCTAAAATTAAAGCTAAAAATAATATTGTTTACACTCACAAACCACACCTACCACAGGAGAATTTCCCAGCAAGTCATTTTGATATAAAGCCCAAATGATTACAGTGAAGTGTACTCATATAAAAATGCAAAGTATTAATTAAATCTTTGCATTGGGGATAAGAAGCCTTCAGTAGCAAGGTTCTCCACTGTTCCTGGGTTAGTAGTACAATAGCAACTAGTATCAATATTAATTAATATGGTCTAATTAAATCATGGTATTTTTAGTATCTCTGCTTCCTACATATTGCAGTTTGTTTACTAAGTTGGCCACACACAGGCTGATCCTGTAGAGGATGGAGTCACAGGATTATCACTAAATTCGACAACACACAGGGGTACCAAAATTATACAAGACTCAGCTATTTGTTCTTTAGGTCAACTGACTGGATCATTTCCAGCTTCATGGAAGCCTGTTAGTAAGGACAGAAGATGACATACAGTCTGATGGTGGCCATCTTGCCATTGCATGTTCCACCAAGTATGTGGGTAGTCCTATCGATTTTGAAAGAATTATTATCTGGCGTTGCGGTTATTTTGGGGGCGCACATCAGGTCAATTGCCTTTCATCAACTGCAATATCATATCACGTTTGGCCAACTTTAAGGATGTAAACACTCAAGAAACGTATCTTGAAAAAGAGCAGTCACACAGCTACCCATGGTTTATTGCTGTACACTGCATTCTCTGGGAGGTGAGATGAGTGGGATTGGACCTTTAAAATAATGACTTGCTGATTCCTATGAGGACCAAACTGTAAGTACCGTCTTCTAATGTCTTTATTATTATTATTATTATTATTATTATTCATTTTATTTATAGGGCACCACTAGGTGTCCGTAGCGCTGTACAGGGACAAATGAAATTACAATACGAGGTGAGACAGCACAGTACAGTAAACAATAAGCACAGTAACTCAGTGAGCTTACAGCACAGCTAGAGGGGCGGGGGAGGGGAGAGGGGAAGGTCCGTATGCGACGGAGCCCAATAGGGAGGGCACGGATGACAGGGAGACCCCCAGAGGGGAGAGGAGGGAGCGAGAGGGGACAGGGGGGAGAGGGTCCTCGAGGAGGAGGGCTAGGTAGCTGGAGAGCAGAGTTAAAAGTGGTGAAGACAGAAGTAGAGATGACCCTGCTCAAAGGAGCGTACAATCTAAGGGATTTTTACTGCATTAGCCTGCCTGGAGTCTCTGAAGTTTTGGTATTTTTTGTTTACTGTTTGTAATGTTTCACCTTGTTTAGTCTACTGTTTGTGCTGTGTACGGCGCTGTGAAACTCTTGTGGCGCCTAACAAATAAAGGAAAATAATAATAATAATAATAATAATGCTGAATATACTAATTATATAGCACGCTGCATCCAGGGTAAGCCCACAGTTTGTGAGTACTGACAGTGCAGTACTCATAGTGATCAGTAGATCATTGTTCTGCTGGCAGTTTTATAATCTCTTGTCAGTACATACTCTAATCCAATTGGTGAAGTACAAGCAGTACAAATATATATTTCTCTCGTGATTGGTTGCACAACAAACACCATCCCGTCACATGTCACACACTAAGCCTTGTCTGTGATTCCCAGGGATTCCTTTTATTTTATTCTGTTCTATTTATTGCACAAACAAGTTCTGTGAGCAAAACAGAGTGGTGGTTCATATCAAGTAACTTCATAATATAGTATGTGTAGAGTTGTAGAGGGAATCCAAGGACGGAACAGTAGGGTGTCAGAGAAGTGTGTACGGATCAGCAGGGATAACACAGAGTCCCAAAGAAATCAAGCAAATATGACAATGCAGCAATGCAATATATCCAGGAAATGTTTCAAACAAGGCAGAATGATAAGGAAGGCCAACACGGTCAGGATCTTAGGCAAGGGTGTGTCAAAAATAGCCAAGCGTAAATAAGTAGTTTAACTAGTAACAATTAAAAATTCAGGGCCTACTCCCTAGGGCCATCTTCTGGGAAATAATACATAGTAGGCTTCTATATTCAGCAAGCACCTGCTAGTGAGATGACAAAGCCCACATATGTACTGATCCAACAGACTGCTGCCATCTGAATGAAACCTGGCAGAATGCATTGTTTTTGCACCAAATAATAAGTTCATTAAGTTGGGAGAAAACCAAATAGATTCTACAAAGAATGTAAAATCACATATGGGAATTTTAATCAATTTGTGGTGATAAGGCTGGTAAATAGACCCATTAGTGAGATGTAATTTCTACTTAATTTAAAGGCTTTATTTGAAGATTGTCAGCCCAGATTGTTAAGTATAAACAGTAAGTCTAATGGAGAAGACAATGGGCTTCCCAGCTTGCGGATTTATGAAAAATTGGAATAAGGTAATGTAGTGTTTGATATGTTGAGGTATTGCAAAATGTGTAAAAATTTTCACTCTGCAAATTCTCCAAATCAACAAAAATACCCTGAGCAAAAATTCACGTGAAGTGCACAAACTCAGGAGGGCTGTATGCTGCAGTGGGCTAAATCTTGGAAGATTTGCTTATTGCTGCCGATTTTATTTGTCTTTACTGTTTATTTACATGAATCATTTTAATCTGTATTATTATCGCCACAATTTACTAATAAAATATTGCTGTTACTCAGCTGCTCGGTGATACTGCCTGGAAGTATAAAGAATAGTCTTAAAGCTTTGCCAAACCAGTGCTGGTACATCTGCGGATGTGTGGCCTTCCTTGCAAGTTCATGTATGTGCATGTGCAGTGAATATGGAAACCTTGACTGGCTTCCAAGTCCATTCATCAAAATAAATAAATACATCCAATGTTAATATATATATATATATATATATATATATATATATATATATATAAATATATATATATATATATATATATATATATATATATATATACACGTAAAAAATATTTTAAAATATGTAATTTGATATTTTCACCTTATTCTGATTAGAAAACATGCTTTATTTAAATAAATAAAGCATTTTTTTCTAGGAATGTCTTCTGCTATCGCCATCCTGATATGGTGATAATGAAAGAAGGATTGTGGTGGTATATGTCCCACTGTGACCCTTGTTAAATAGCCTTTCCATGTTTTGCATGGGGAAACTTTTGCTGGAGAAGCAAAGCAAATCTTTTTCCTGGTAGTCTTTGATAGATAGGGAGAATCTCCTACTATTGCTTTTCTCACTTTAATAAACAGACCCAATATCTCAGATTTTGTTCTTCTGTTATTAACATTTTAACATACTTAATTCTCCTAAGGGATAAGTTAACACCTGACATTTATCGTGCCGTATTAAACCATATTATATAAAAAAGCATTGTTGTATAAATTAGTGGTTTATATTGTGTGACAGTGTTATTGGTTTTATTATTTACTTAGCATGAACCTTCAATCAGTATTTGTGGCAATTTATTTATGAGCCTGTTTTTCAGACTATAATTTAATTATGGTTCTTTATAGAGAAGTGTCACAGTTATGAAACAACAGATGATATTGTGGCTTTAATTAGATAAATCCCTCAAGAAAAGTATGCTCCACATATCACAGACTTCTACCTACCTCTCAGGCACTCCCTCTTCTACTAGTTGAAAGTATAGATAATTCTTAAAAATCATACTTGTCTCCCGGGAGAACTGGCATTTCTCCCGCATCCTGCAACCTTTCTAAAATGACGCGAGTCACCGAGATTCCTGTAATTTTGTCCCGACGCGATTCAAGGCACCCTGCCCCCCCCCCACCCTCTAGTCACGCCCATCTCCCGGATGTCGCCTACTGAAAGTAGGCAAGTATGTTAAAAATACACAATAGGAAAATTGTGCCTTTTAAGGAGGAAAGTAGATGCCAAACATGTATTTTTATTATTACTATGCAAATTATGAGCAGCTCAGGATATAGTCAGATAAATAGGTGGCTGTCAGTTCCACTTGTTATTATTATTATTATTATTATTATTATTATTATTATTATTATTATTATTATTATTATTATTATTTTTAATATATAAACAACATTTCAAAAATAATAATTTTATTATTATTCACCTTTGAAAAAAATGCTTTATTTGAATAATAAAGCATCATATAATTGAATATCCCCTGCTACCCTGAGATGGAGATAGCAGAAGATGGTACATGTACCGCAACAATCTTTATTACAAAGGATTCCTCCTGCTTTGCAGTGCTATTATCAGTGTTAACCATACTTGCCAACTTTTTAAATCTGTACTCCGGGAGATCGGAGTACAGATCATGTGACAGAGGGTAGGAGGGGGCGTGATGATGACATTATGTCACTATAACCCCGCCCCTACCATAGCGGGGGGGGCTTAATGATGCGATCAAGCGCCGCCACCCGCTATTCAATGCCGAGAATTTCGCCAATTTGCAGGGTCCAGGAGGTTTGCCTACTCTTCCAGGAGTCCAGGAGGACTCCCCGAAATTCGGGAGCATAGGCAAATATGGTGTTAACCCATTGATAAAGTCAGTACTAGCAGTCTTATACATCACTGCCCTGCCTCCCACACTCAGGAGCCCACTGATTGCTGGCCTTCCAAGTTCAAATGCTTAGCAGAGCCCAGCTGGGCTCAGCCTCAGGCTAGAGATGACATAACACTTCTCTCAGGTGTTACCACTAACCTCCAGTACTGATGACACATGTGGGGAATCACTAATCAACCAGCCACTATAAGAACCTGCTGAGGGCACTCCTCAGTACCTGAGCACAAATTGTGTTCAACATCGATACTCCTGATCCAGGACTGTATTCAGAAATATAACACCCCTTCGTGTTTCTTCAACTCCTGTGTCCAGTCTCCCTGACAGCACCATACCCATAGCCACATGACTTCTAAGTCTTTGCCTGCATTATGTTACATTTTTTGTCTTTATTGGACCTGTCAACCTCCAAAATTACATCAAAACTTTCACACAAACTGTATCTCTTGACACTAAACCACACTTGATAACTACTGTATTGTGAGAGGATTATCACATGTCAATAAGATTGACCGGGCAGGTCTGGGAGGAGATAAAGGGATTATGGGAAAGAGAAGAACAGCAATGTGAATGGTGAGCTCTGGAAGCAGATTTAATAGCACCGCAATGGAAACCAGATAAACTTATATATGAATAATGTTTTACAACCATCCATAAAGATTTCCATTAAGAAATACAAATGGAACATAAAATTAAAGAGTTTGAGTCACTTTAAATGAAAGAATGTTATCTCGATTATAAAGAACATCCCTGTAGAAAACTTCTTGTATATATATATATATATATATATATATATATATATATATATATATATATATATAACTGTGACAGGTAACACATTCAGCAAGTTGGAAAACGTGAGCGGAATATAAGTCTGTGATTAAAAAGAGACAGGTAGATTAGTGCACTTCTGGTTAATAATGAACTTTAGTAAGGTCTGGGTTGTATAGAATATTTGTTCCAAAATCTTCTTAGGCAAGGGAGTTAGCTGTGTTCTCATTATAGGTGATGTGTATTGAACAAACATATATTCTTTTTTTTCTGTGGATTGAAAAAGTGACAGATATTGGCTTAGCCTCCAAAGAGGAGCCTTCTACATTTTCAATCCTGATTTCATTACACCTACAGGCTTAAATGCTGAGCTGTTGAGCTTGCTTTATGGAGCATAGGACTTAATGACTGACTGTCTATAAAATTATATTGTGTGCATCTAGTTGTTACAGCATTTTTTTTTTTACAAACTAGCGTTTGTTAATTATTCTGGATTACTGTATTTCTGATATTATGTTTGTGATTTTATTTAATGTGTTTTACTTGATTTTACTGTAGATTTAATTTAAGATTATATTATTATACAACATTTACACCATTCTAAATTTATATATTTTTACAAAAATGCATATTATATTAGCAAATGTAATAAAGATAATTTAATTTAGATTTATAGACATAACACAAACATTAGTGTAACATACAGCCCTTAGTGATTCTGAACAATGTTTTCCACCCTTTGATCTTCTACTTAGTTACTCTGACGTCACAAAGTGAAGGCATTGCATTGAACAATTCAGTCTACGTAGCAACATGATGATTGTTCACAAAACATAATAGGGAAATTATAATTCTGCCACATATTATATTTATTGCCTAAATGCATATAATTGAGAGTACATTAACACTTTTGTGACTGATATTTTTTGTTTTACTAGTGTTATTTCGCTTTCCAAAGAATTAAAATATGAAAATGAAATAAGAAACATTCCAAATAAATGCTAGCAGATATGTACCCTAAAAGAGGCAAATGCTAAAAATTGCAGTATTTAAAGCAGCTTTTTATTGTAAATGTAAAGGCTGGAATGGGATATTTAGACACATGGGGCCTGATTCATCAAGGCAGGCATGCTGAGCGCAACGTGGGTTTGTTTGTTCTGCGTACTCCCAAGGAGCGAATCTGAAGACATGGGTGCTGATGAATTTGGGTGTAGATCCGCTGTGCGCTGCTACACAATACACTGCAGGATAAATTCAATGTCTATGTGGAATATACATTTGCATAAGAACGCACACAAAAAAAATCAGCGTTCAGGGCAGAATAGCTGTGACGATGACCTGTTGTAGTTGCTATGTCTCCCTGGGTCCAGAGATTCCACACAATCCCAATCCAGCATCCAAAGCTCTTGTACACCACAACAAAGACATCTTATATTTATGTTATTAGTACTCTATTATGGCCACTGTATGAGAAGTTCAATATAAATATGGGCAGCAGTTAGCGGTTAGCACTTCTGCCCCATCTTGAGTTCAATTCTTGACCATTGCTTTATCTGTGAGGAGCTTGTATGTTCTCCCTGTGTTTGCGTGGGTTTCCTCCGGGTGCTCCGGTTTCCTCCCACACTCCAAAAACTTGCTGGTAGGTTAATTGGCTGCTAACAAATTGACCCTAGTCTGTGTGTGTGTGTGTTGGGGAACTTAGACTGTAAGCCCCAATGGGCTAGGGACTAATGTGAGTAAGTTTATATATATATATATATATATATATATATATATATATATATATATATATATATACATATATCTATTGTAGGTGAATATATACTCACTAATCACCTCATGCACAGCACAGTGTGTATAATACAGTATCAATAAATAATACCATAGCTTATAGTTTTATTTCTTAATGCAATATTATACACACTGTGCACTGAATGAGGAGATCAATGTGTATATAGCTATCTATAGTACTATATACCCTGAGCTCCATTTCAGCAGCTCAATGGGAAAATAATTGAATGGAGGGGATGAACCACAGGAAGGTGAGTGTGAGGTCAGGGTCTGGTTGCTAAACGTTAGCCAAGTACACAGCCCTGGAACATGAGCTATGGTAGTTTTAGGTATAAAACTCAGGAGTTTTTTCCCCATTATCGGGGGCCACCACCTGGATTTTTCTACCCTCGTTATCTCTTTCATCTTTCTGTTTCCCCCAAAGTTGAAAATATGATCCATCAGCTATTGCATTCAGGTTTATTGTTCTAATTACCATCATTTAAACGTATTTCATGATAAGTATTGCACAATTACCGCTATGTAAGTTATGTACTAACCTGCTTTTACATTACTGTCATGTTTTGTACATGAGTAAATAAAAAACCTCGGAAGTTGATTTAATAAAAGACAAAAAGCCTTTCTGTTGGAGAAATATTGCGCCATTTTGGACCCACCCCCAGTGACGTAATGATGCAAACGCGTTATTTTCCCGGAGAATGGCTGCCTTTTGGACCTAATTCTGCCCACTTCACTAGGAAGTGGGCTGACGTGGGAGACTGCCATACACTCCCAGGAGTCCGGGAGACCCAAGAGAGTTGGCAAGTATGGTCTATTATCAGAGCCAGTAACTAACACTGATTCTGTTATTATCAATTGTCTGAAGCCAGGAACTAGCACAGTGCTTATTATCATCGATGAGACAGAGCCGGTAACTAACACTGATTCTGTCATAATCAATTGCCTGAAGCCAGGAACTAGCACAGTGCTTATTATCATTGACGGCACAGAGCCAGTAACTAACACTGATTCTTCCATAATCAATTGTCTGAAGCCAGGAACTAGCACAGTGCTTATTATCATCGACTGTACAGAGACAGTAACTAACACTGATTCTGTTATTATCAATTGTCTGAAGCCAGGAACTAGCACCGTGCCTGTTATCATCGACTGTACAGAGCCAGTAACTATCACTGATTCTGTCATAATCAATTGTCTGAAGCCAGGAACTAGCACAGTGCTTATTATCATTGACAGCACAGAGCCATTAACTAACACTGATTCTGTCATAATCAATTGCCTGAAGATAGGAACTAGCACAGTGCTTATTATCATCGACTGTACAGAGACAGTAACTAACACTGTCATAATCAATTGCCTGAAGCCAGGAACTAGCGCAGTGCCTGCTATCATGGACTGCACAGAACCAGTAACTAACACTGTTTCTGTCATAATCAATTGCCTGAAGCCAGGAACTAGCGCAGTGCTTGTTATCATGGACTGCACAGAGCCAGTAACTAACACTGATTCTGTCATAATCAATTGCCTGAAGCCAGGAACTAGCACAGTGTTTTTTATCATCGACTGTACAGAGCCGGTAACTAACACTGATTCTGTCATAATCAATTGCCTGAAGCCAGGAACTAGCACAGTGTCTGTTATCATTGACGGCACAGAGCCAGTAACTAACACTGATTCTGTCATAATCAATTGTCTGAAGCCAAGAACTAGCACAGTGCTTATTATCATTGGCAGCACAGAGCCATTAACTAACACTGATTCTGACATAATCAATCGCCTGAAGCCAGGAACTAGCGCATGCCTGTTATCATGAACTATACAGAGACAGTAACTAACACTGATTCTGTCATAATAAACTGCCTGGAGCCAGGAACTAGCACAGTGCCTGTATCCATGAACATATATCCCCACCAACAATTACAATTGTCATTCCTTTACCTTATGTATCAACTGGACCACACCCATGGTCGGACAGGGCCATGTCTACCTTCTATTTCATGATAGTGTATGTAATTTGTTTTTATCATGATTCCCTCAATGTACAGTGTTGCATAATATGATGACACGTTATAAATAAACTATGATAATAATAACACAAATGTGTTTATTTAAATATTACATGTGTATATATATATATTTACATGCTTACTTTTCACTCAGCAGTCTATTCATATAAATATATTTCTTTCATGGTCCTGACTTATCTATTATCTCCTTCAGGGAGATAATTTATTTATTTATACAATGCCACAAATTAAATAGCACTGTACAGAGAATATATGCCATTCACATCAGTCTCCGGCCCAATGGAGCTTACAGTTTAAATTCCCTAACACACAAACACACACACACACACACACACACACACACACACACACACACACACACACACACACACACACACACACACAAAGACACATACACTAGGGTTAATTTGTCAGCAGCCCTATAATCTTCCAGTATGTTTTTGGAGTATGGGAGGAAACTGGATAGATATTTCCTCTAACTCACCTATCTGATCTTTGGCTGTCTTTTTGGGGGCTTCCACTGTAAGTAGAATGAAGTATTAAAGAAAAGGTAGCCAACAATATCATTAAGCCACTTGTCTCAAAATTCTCCCAACTCAAGACCTTCGTTCTACACAAGATCTGCGTCTGTCTTCCACTCTTATGACATCCTCCCATTCTCGGTTACAGGACTTATCTTGGGCTGCAACCACTTTGTAGAATTTAATACCTCGCACAAGACTTTCCTCTAGTCTTCAAAACTTCAAGTGTTCTCTGAAAACCCACCTCTTCAGACAAGCTTATAATATTCCACAACCACCCTCTTAATCTCCCTAGGTTACGCTAATACCACCCTATACTTTGCTAACACAAGACAAAAACCTTCTGACCAACACAGTTGTGTGACTGATCATACAGCCCACTAAATACTTTGTAACCTTTGCATTCTAGCTAAACAAATATGCAATATGATGTAGCAATTACCCTTGTGTATCAAACCATTATCCCATAGATTGTAAGCTTGCGAGCAGGGCCCGCTTACCTCTCTGTCTGAATGTATTACCCAGTATTGTTTTATTACTGTTTGTTCCCAATTGTAAAGCACTACGGAATCTGCTGGCGATATATAAATAAATGATGATGATGATGATGTGGCAAAACTAGACATAGAGATAATATGTTTCATGCCTAAAAGTTAAATAATACTGAGAGCCAAAGGTGTTGTATTAAAAGGATTTGCAGTTTATTGTTTTGTTAATCTTTACCAAACTTATGATTTTAGAGAAAACATACAGAAGTTGGGATTACTGTCTCAGTCAAATAGTACTGACAATAATACTCAAGTAGGTAGTTATGCATCACAAAAACAGCTAAATATAATATCCGAAAGGAAATAGTTGCGAATCATAAATTAATATATATAACAAACAAAAATACTTTGTAAAAGGCTTGGTTGATGTATTCAGTAGTGATCTCTTGCAGAGACTATCTACTTTGGTGTTATCTCAACTTTAGCAGATTCTTCCCACTGGGACATCCAAAACCATGTCAAGAAAATTAAAAATAGGTTCTGATGTTAAACTTAAAATAATTCTCTTTGAGTTACAGATTTGGGCTTAAAGCCAATGCTACATTTCCAGGATTCCTTTTCACAAATAAAATGCATTGATGCAAATAAAGCACTGTAATAATTTTGTTTATTTTACCTGTGGTTTTCTAAGTCATGTAACAGTGGAAAGGAAGATAAAACTGGCTAAACCAGTAGTTACAATCCTTGCAAGAATTTATACTATCTTGCCACTTGCACTGTGCCATATCCCTTATCAACTTTCCCTCCCCTCACTCAGCTCAACACAGTAAGCAATACACATCAGTACCCAAATCCATATTCTTCTTTCAGCCTGACATCCCTAAAACTTGAGAGCCATAGGCTCTGGTATATTCACAAATCTGTCCTAGATCCTTGCACTGTTCAGCAGCACACAATTGGATATGGATTCCAACTACTAGTAGTACTGGAAGAGACTCTAGCAGCAGCTAGCAGGGGTGGATTTAGACTTTTCTTTTAGGGGGAGCAGTTTATAAATTATTCCTGGGAACTTCCCCACTCCAGTCACGGTCCCTCCCCTTTCCAGTTATGGCTCCTCCCCCTTTCCAGTCTAGACTCCTGTAGGCCCTGTGCCCTACTACTTTATGTCTCACAAATTGATATATTTTAGGATACCATTAGCTCAGGTATGTTCTTTGCTTTATTTTAAGTAAAACATTATATAGTTATGAAATTACAACAATAACAGCTATATCTGCCCCATCATCACACTGCTGTCTCCATTTCTCCACAATGCTCCACCTTTATCACACTGTGCCAACTTCAACACAGTATGCCCGTTTCAGCACAATGCTCTCCCTTCAATGCACTGCTGCCCCCCATCACTCTATTCCCTTTTAATCACACTGTGCTCCTTTCATCACACTGCTTCCACCTTCAACACACTGTTCCCTTTTCATCACACTCGGCCCTCTTATGACACTGTGGCCCTTTTCACACTGGGGACCTTTCATCACACTGTTCCCTTTTCATCACACTGGGCCCTCTTATGACACTGTGGCCCTTTTCACACTGGGGACCTTTCATCACACTGTTCCCTTTTCATTACACTGGACCGTTTTCATCACACTGGACCCTTTTTATCACACTGTGCCCTCTTATCACACTGGGCCCTCTTAACACACTGCCTTCCCTAATCATACCATTCTTTGCCTACCTTACGATGGTCTTCTTTTCTTCTATCTTCTTTTCTGTCTGCTGCTCCTATCTGCGCAGCTCATCAGTATCAGGACATGAAGATGACATCATGTTGTAAATAGCACCGACCACAACATCTTCCGTACCCCATCCAACTAACACACTTGTGAATAAATTTGTTCACTGGTGTTATAGCTACTTTACTTTAAGCACATCGAGTTTCTGAGCCAGAGATGGACAACTTGCATTTGGATATGTGGGCTGGGGAAAGCAGCATTAAAGTTTTCCCTTTTAGAGACTTCGAAAGCTCTAATCTTAATCTGTAACAACATTCAACAAGGGTCAAAGCAATATCAATATTACATAATGTAGTTGAGAGGGACTCTCGGTATACTCCGATATATTGATTAAGATAAATTAAAGCAAAATATTAATTAATTATTCTTCTAGCGAAATATAAATTAAAATTAAAGGGTATGTGATTGAAAAAATTAATTATATGTGAATAAAGATATAAAAAAGGAGAAAAAAGAATGATCCCAAATATTAGGTCATCAATGTTTATTCACAACAAGTATGTTCAATAATTTGATAATATTTCAAATTGTTAGAGCTTATCCTACCATAACTATTAATGCTAGGGGTATGTTGGAGTTAATTGAAATGGTACTTATAGTGTATCTATGAACTAAGGGCAGACAGGTTAATATATTTAATGCTGGTTAGGTATGTGCATTTTTATTGTTCAAACTGATTAACTAATATAATAACATGAATTTTAATGTGAAGTCAGAACATTTGTTGTATAAATACAGTTGTGTACATTATCAGCTAGTTACTGAGGCTGTTCTTATAAATTCACGTATGTGGTATCTGATAATATATGGCTTATATAACATTGCATTTCTGCTTTTCTGATAATTCTCTAGACAAGAGTAATATTTTTATACAGCCGTAATGTGTCCACACATGCAACGTCTAGTGTTCTACATATAGTCTCCTCGTTACTGCGGACAGGTCACAGATAGTTCTGCCAGGCACCTTTCACATATACCATTATCAACAGCTATTTATATACCTGCACTAATTCCGCAGCACTGTACAGAGAACTCACTCACATCAGTCCCTATCCTACTGGAGCTTACAGTCTAAACATACACACACACACACACACACAGAACCCAAGAGAGACTATGGGGGCATATTCAATTAGCTTCCGGGATCGTGGCATAGTGTGAGTATGCACATAAAATGCAATTACGGTACCGCCACATCACAGATTTCCCTTCGCACCCCATTGAGGTGTAGCGATATCGAGAAGGAGACGGCAACAAATAATTAAATATTGGGGTTTCCATCTCTATGTTCATCCCTATTATCCATACTTATTAATGATTGATGAGGCGGAGGTAAAAAGTGCTAGATATCAACATATAAGAATATAATCTTCTTTTTCTCTTATTCCTTTTCTTATTGTTTAATAGTATATAGGTATTTTTCGCATTTATGTTTCCTTTTTTCATTTTTTAGGAAGAAAACAACCAACTCAAATCTGTAACTGACCTCTATTAGATGTATAGAGGGGTTTCAGGTTTGATGTCACTTCCTGTCGCCGTTCCATTCTATGACAGTTTTGTCCTGTGGTTTAGAGGCACTGAGCCATCGCATTGTCGGCAGGCGGTGATCACCCCAATCTCCCCCTCACCCCCCCCCCGATCCATCCCCAGTAGCTAGTACAAAGTTGTGCAGGAATATAAAGCATTTAATGTAGCCTAGACATACTTACATTATAAAATTAATCTTTTACCAGGACAAGAGAGATGGAGAGAACCACAAGACAGACAAGAGTAGGAAGTATGAAGGGCCAAGAGGCAGACAAACACAAAGGGAAGGAGGCAGGAGAGTGCCACAACAAATAATTGAGGGCCAAAAAGGAGGGAATGCGAACATAAGGAATATATTATTACAATGTTTAATTAATGCAGATGGAGCAGATAGGAAATAAAAAAAATATGGTAGTGTTGGGGGTAATGGATGGTGAAAATAGAAGACTGGTAGACAGAATGACAAAAGGGGAATAAATTTAGATTAGCACAAGTGGAGACTTAAACAAAGTAATGCTAATGATAGGGAAATGGTTGTTAAGCAAACAGATGTTGGATATACTACAACATTTAGCCCTGAAATTCCTGTTCCTGAGATGCGTTGTATGTGATTTATGCTGTGTGGTCCAGCTTAAGTGTATCACAGTTACACTGTTTTCTTATACATAAGCTGCATACAAATTATTGTGATATTTTGTCTACAATTAGTAAAGACTTTCCCCTCATAGACCACTGCTCCAAACTCAATAATATTTGCATATTTAGAAAAAAAAATTGTTATACTGCTCACTCATGAATCAAGTAAGCTAAAAACTATGAATTATATAATCAAATGAAGAGGACTAGAGTTATGTAAACATAAGAATTTCCAAATCCGCAATTCAAGTGGAAAATATCATTAGACAATGTTGTTTAATGCCTCTAATGAGATGTTTGACTTTGGACTGTATGCTGCAGGATGAAATAATTATGTGTAATAAAGATTTCTATAAGGCTGAAGATGAAACCAGAACTGCTCTGCCCAGTGTTAGAATGTTGAAATGAAATGTAATTTGGTGGACATATGTCTTTTCTCTAACTCAGAATAAACAATTTCATTCATTTTATCTGAGACATTAATTTGTATAGACGCTTATCTCCAAGCTTGAGAATAGGATTGTGTGTTAATTTATGCTAGTACTGTCTTCTAGATGTATGTATTGATAGCAAATTTATACTTGCAAATATCATGTCATGAATCAGCATTTTCAGCCAAGCGCTTTCATATACAGGACTATGCATCCATTTGTGCAGCAAAATTACTATTTTTAGGGAATAAGAATACTGTGCACTCTTTGATGGGTGGAATAGGGTGGGGAATAAGTACTGTTTATTAGAAGTGTAAGGTGCGCCTAAAATATGTGAGCTAAATCTGGTTTTATGGCATTAAATATTTAAATCATACTTGCCGACTTCTGGCAAGGTCTGTCCGGGAGAGGGGAGTGTCTAGAGGGTGTGAGGTGGCGGGCGAGGCCAAATGCGTCACTTTGACGCGATTTACCACGAATCGCGTCATTTTAGCCCCGCAATTGCGGGATGCAGGAGACTTGCCAGCTCTTCCAGGAGTCCGTAAAACCGACCCAAATTTCGGGAGTCTCCCGGACATTCCGGAAGAGTTGGCAACTATGATTTAAATGTGACAGCAGGCATACACTCCTAGTTACTATTTACCTATTTAATTGTCAAAATGTGGAATTTACATATCTTTTTAATGTTTAAATACTTTATAAAAAAAAGTAGCTAAGATATTTTCAATCACACTAAAATTAGACATTGTTGAGACTATGTGACTCAACTGATGTTGGACATACAGAGTTTTTTTCTGTAAGATAAACGTTTTCGCACTGCACATATGCACATACATCCATATATAGGTTTTTGTGTATTGTTGTCTGAGAACAGTAAAGACGTGTTCACGTGATTACAACATAATTAGACACAGATGTAAGTCTGGAACTGAGGGGCTGATGCAATGAAATGCCATGATGATGATGACTATTAGCAGCCCTATTTAGCCATTTCTGATTGACTGATTGAGACCTGACCTCTCCAGCTGATAGTACTTACATCATTAATATTCATCCAT
Source organism: Mixophyes fleayi (assembly GCF_038048845.1). NCBI lineage: Eukaryota > Metazoa > Chordata > Amphibia > Anura > Limnodynastidae > Mixophyes > Mixophyes fleayi. The sequence goes on along the minus strand of NC_134404.1, from coordinate 109,216,959 downwards.
CTAGATTATACCAAGTTGTGACCATCTAATCCCATTACATAATCAGCATTTCTATTTGAACTACTGCAGAAAAGATAATTCCCATTTGATTTTTAAAGGGAAAACAACAGGTTTGAAAGTGTTTGTATTTAATTACATTTTATATGGAAAGTGCAACTTTCAAAATTAATTAATTAATAACTTTCAAGACAATATGATCTCTAGCATATATAAGACTTCATTACATTATTATATTGTGTACAAATAGGGTAATGCAAATTTACCAATTACTAATAATGCTGTCAAATCACATCTCTACACCGTAATGGGGTGCAATTGTACACTCTTCTACACTTTACATATATCTGGCACAAATGCTACTACTTTTGAGTTGTAGGCATAGCCTGAGTCAATATATACATGTAAGTGCACTATTTTTCAATGCGTTTTTTCCTACATAAATTAAAATCGCAAATGCATCCAACTCTAAATGAGCATTTTACGCTCAAACTGTTAGCTAGGCAACAACAATAAAGTTTATTATTTTTTCAGCAAGTATTATTTACCAAGAAAATGAGCAGCATTTAGTGAGCAACATTTAGTGGGCACCGAAATACAAAAATAACTAAAATGTCATATGTCAACAGTAAGCAACATTATAATTTTACATGATCTCATAGGTTGCTCTTGGGCCTACAAATATTATCTTTGCAGATAAGCATCATATTGGTAGAGCAGAGTTTCTCTAATTAACCTATAAATGGCAGGTCAAGCTGGTACAAACTTGCTACATAGAGTATATAAATGCATTGCATAGTGCAGTCGGAAAGCTCAAAGGCAAATTAAGCTGTTCCCAGGCTGTCTACCTTACAGCTCTACTGCAGTGCAGTCTGGATGAAACTGAGGTGAAAGAGAGCATAGAAGATTAACAGTGCACTCAATTAAGAAATCTCTCCTTGGCCAACTGAGCCACTGGAGAACACCATTTATTTGCTAAGTGCATAGTAAATAAGGTAAAACATAGTACAGCAAAAACATAACAAATAAATAATATTTGATCTTATTTTAGTAATTTTTTGTACTAGATTTTGTTATGTGTAGAGGCCTACTATGTCTCTACAAAAGCAATGAACCTCAAAAAGTCATACACACTCCGATATCACAGGTGATAAAAGGCAAATTGTAGTGTGGATAGACTAAAAGATGGAAGCGCAAAACAAATCCTCTCTTCGACAATTATATACCACCAACACAATATCCTATTAAAACATTTTATTAAGAACAATTATACATAATATAATATAACCATTAATCATATTATGGGTAACTCTCAAAATAATGGAGAAACAAACCATTTTTGAATTGAGAGCTCAAATATAAAAAGAGACAAAACAGGTTTTTATGACAGTCTCTGATTGTAGAACTCGATGGTGCACATTAGATAAAATTATAAAAAAAAAATATCTATTACCGCGGTAATCAGTAGAATATATAAAAACTTCTTTGAACTTGACAACAATCAGATACAGATTAATTATTTTTCTGTGCCATATGAAATGTCTATCCCATGGACAAGCGATAAATTATGATAATTACGGAACTGAAACCTCTTGAAGTGTTTGTATAAACTGTCCATCTGGAGTCTAGCAGTCCACAAACCGCCTCCTATTTTAGATTGTACTCACTGAAACAGCCGTCCTATTTCCCAGCTTTGTGGGTGACATATCCTCTGATCTCACAGCAGAAGAAGACAACAGCTTGTTACACTCCCCTCCCAGAAGTAGAAGGTATATGGTAAGATCCTTGATCAAATGTCTGTGATGTGGATAATTGTTTTTTATAAGGCACAGCAATCAAGTAAAATGACTGAATCCAAACCTGTCTCTCTTCCGCCACAATGAAAGTATGAAAGTATGAAAGTAGAAAAACTTGTAACTCCAAATAATAATAAATAACTGACGCGTTTCTCCACAGTCACTTGTGGTTTCCTCAGAGTAACAAGTCATGTTTCTCCACAGTCACTTGTGGCTTAACAGTATTTTTAAGGGCACTGCACACACTTTTAACCCCAAAATGGTAATACAATTATTTGGAAAATCTTGTTATTCACTTTATCACAATAAACTTATGTTATAATTATCCATTCAATTTGAAGAAATAGTGGACAAAACTCTTACAACCCTTCCCTATTTACCACAATAGAGCTTGGCAGGCAGCAAAGACTACTTCTAACGTGACGAAACACACACCATAATATTGGCAATCATATTAGATGAGAGCTTACAATTGAAACTATGTGCGTGGCCCATCGTTTTTAATTGAAAGACCTCAATGGAAAATATTGTTCAGAAATATGTACAAGTTTGAACATTTTGATCACCACGTACTCAAAATGTATTGTACCACTATGTGTTTGGGCAGACTTAAAAAACACAATTAAGCAACCTCTTTTCTGCATGTGTAATAAATCAAGCTGATCAGATTTACATAGTTCTGTGTGCGTATAAATTGTTCAATATAAAGATTGCTCATAGAAAGATTGATTATTTTGATCATATTCAGTTGGAGGATACTTATTTAAGCAATAAATTAATGAGTGAACATCTTCTAGTACAATTTGCTATTGTCTTCTACAGACAATCTTTTCCTTAGTTTATTGGGAAGTTTCCAAATAACTGTTCTGAGTTTTGTTTATTGCTTTAATTAACTTTTTTGAATGACACATTAGTTTATACACAAAGCCTACATCTGGCTGCACCTACTGTATATAAATTCAAGAGTACCGTCTGAACAATAACATTTATGTACAAACCCATACAAGGAAAAACTTCAGCTTTTACCTTCAAAATTATTTAGCGAGCCAAAGTAGTCAGCAGTGTTTTATGTACTTGTTCCCAAGTCTGCTCATTTTTTTTCCTGTCCCATTATTTTCCTGTTTTATTTGTGTCTAAACAGGTGCGGAACAACAACATGGTTCTGATGATCTGTGGCTACTATAAACTAGAGCCTAACATTAAAATAAAGTGTATGGTTTATTGGTTATTGATAACCTCTATGGCACTCAACATTAATATTACACAACAATCAATGCCTAGTTTGCACACAGTCAATCTAAATAGTATTTTCACAATGTTCCTACTCATTTAAGCAAAAAAATTACATAAACCAAGTTGATATAATGGGTTTAACAGGCACCAATAGAAATGGAAGAAAAAACACAAGTTGGTTGTAGGATCTTTGTGTCATATAAGGCTATATTTAACACCGCTATCTTGGTGCATTAGATTGACAGGATTCTTACATTACAATTCTGTGCTGTTGGGAGACCCTGTTGTTTTTATTGACTTATTCTTAGTTTGTAACTTCCTGCTTGCCATCCACAAGATGAATACACTCATTTCACTGCTGCTGTGAACATTCCTGTGATCTGATTGGCTACAGACTGTTCCACTCCACCCACTTCAAATATGGCGAAGACTGAATACAATAAGGTGCTGTGATCCTTGTCAAACACACCTTAATACAATTTGAATATTTACCTATCCCATGAGTCTCTTTGTACAGTGTAAAAAATAGCAACTAAGATTAAAATAGAAAGGTTTTTAAAACAAGCTATATAAAAAAAGAAAATACAGTATATTCACAATGTGCACTCAAAAGGCCACTCATTGAAATGAATACATTTATTAAACAAGAAACAAGATGATTAGCGCAACAAATTTAATTTACATACAGCTCCTTCTTATAGCAGTAAATGTTTCCTACTTCAGCAGCAAAATCTATGAAAATAAATGAAAACTATAAGTGCCTTGTCCAGTCAGTGTCAACAAAGTGAAAGATATTAATAGCCAAGTATATATCATTATTATAAGTAAATATGAACTAATAATGCCATCTGAATGCAATAAATAAACGTGTGATCTAATAACCTCAACATAAATCTGTGGACAAATGAATACATCTTAATGCCGTTATTGCTGCAATAAACCAAATGATTGATAACCCTCATTACCACAGATGAGAAAAGTTGTGGTGCAAATTTCATGAAAATGAAATTTTGTAGTGGGAAAGGCTTTTTCACAGACGTGTGAAGTTCCAGCAATACAATCATCAGTTTTGCTTTGCCGTTCTACTGAATGGCTTTCTGTACTGTGGGCCTTATGTAGAGTTGGACACAATTTATGCTTACAATGTCAATGTAAACTGCAACCCATAATTTGATTGTAGTATGTAGTATGTTGTAAGATACACTTGAAGCATATTAAAAGCATGCTCTAAGTGTATCATGCGCAAGGACTCGTGAGGCCGACAAGTAAATACATTTTTAATGTATGCCTATCCCCTCTCCTCCCCAAAATAATCTAAAACCAGCCATAGAGCTGCCTACCTAGGCTGGTACTGGCAAATTCTGGGGTGAGTAAGGGCTTGGGTGCAAAAAGGAACAATACTAGGCTCTGTCAGTCAGGGCTGGTGGCACTATAGCAGGGAAGCACACAGCGTGGGATTCCCCTGCCATAATGACCAAACCAGTAAAGGCCGATCAGTATGGGGCTGGATTCCCTAGAACAATTGAGTCCGCAAAGAAATGTGCCCCATGCTGAATAGAACTAGGGCTATTCCCAAACCCCTGAAGCTGGAACTTGTACTCCAGGAACAACTGTAAATAATAAAAAGACACCATTTGAAAAAAATTATTTAATTTAAGTAAAAACTCACCTACAAATTTAATCTTTACCCTCTTTATTAACTCACCTAGATCCATGCTGGCATCACACGCAGCTTCTACTTGGGAAAATAAAAAGCAAAAGCGATACCGTGAGCTCTTAGCAGCTATGCAGTCATATTTATAACTGGAGGATTTCACATGCTCTGAGTTCAGAGGTCAACTCTGCTCTGCAGTTGTAGTCAGGGCCATCTTTTCCATTGGGCACGATGGGCAAGGGGGCCCCATAGAGAGGGCTCTTAAGTAAAATAAATAATCCTGCAAAAAAACAAATAAATCCTGCAATCTATCTCTCTCTCTCTATATATAAATATATATATATATATATATATATATATATATATATATATATGATACACATATATAGAGGGGCCCCACTGCACTGCTTTGCCCGGGGGCCCATAATGTTGTTAAGGTGGCCCTGGTTGTAGTAGAGCTATCTTGTATGTAAAAAATTCTAACATATGGTATCGCTTTGCTCCAGAAACATTACATTGTGGCTTTATCAGGTGCACACTTAAGGATGGTTTCCAGATGCCTGGAAACCCCTAACTCCGTTCAACAATCATCGATAGGATGGACCCTAGCTTGGGAACAGTCACTTTTGTGCTGCAGATCTACAGATCCATTCTGCCCCACCCTTCTACAATGTCCTCTTTCGGTGCTGGCCGCATGTCATAGTGCAGTGTGCAGGAAAAAGGGCATAGACAGGACATAGGTTTGTGCAGAAAACAAGAGAGGCAGACAAAAGAGTCTGCATCTGTAATCTACAATGCCAGATTGTAGAAGGTAAGTTTGTGTGGGGGGGGGACTGTTAATGTAATAGGGGTGGAGGCTGGGTATTAGTTTAATGGTGAGGGTGGGTGAAAATCATTTAATAGTGGGTGGGAAATATTAATCTTTTATTGGAGAGGAATGTATTTGATGGTGCAGGATATTACATTTAATAGTGGGGTCATAGTGATGACTATCAATTTAAGATGATGTGATGGCATTGTTTAATTAATGCTAGGGTGTTTTGGGGATTATAAATCTAATGTGGGGCTGAGTTTATTGAGAAGGAGGGATATGTATTAATTGTAAATACCAATTATTTAATATTGGGGCAATTTGGGGGAAAATAAGTTTAATTATGAAATGGGAATACATATATTTTACATTTGAGCTCTTTGGGGGAAATGGTTGTATTTATTAAATGTGAGTACCAGTAATCTAATGTCAGGACATGTTGATTGGATATAGGTCTATCTATTCATTCTGAATGCTCTTAATTTAATATTGGGGCTAATTGAGGAGAAAAATGTCTATTTATTTATTCTGAATAATATTAATTTAATATTGGAGCTGGTTGGGAAGAAATCGGTCTGTTTATTAAAGAAGATCGCTATTAATTTAATGTTAGGCTAAGTTCAGATAGGGTGGCCTAATATTAAACGTAGGAGCTATTGATTTACCATCAGAGTTAGTTGGGGGGGATAAAGACTTTAAATGCATTACTCGCTACTAGATTTTCCATATTTTATATATCTATCCCATTTTTCCAAATAGGGACCCAACATTCCAGGATACAGACAAGCAGCAACTGAACTTAAGACAATAGCAGCCACAGATAGTGAAAGAATCACCAGCAATTGTATCCCCCCTTAATGACAGGTTCTCTTTAATGGTTCAGCAAAACAACCATGAAACAGCAATGGAGGTTTTTACAAAAAGACACATCTACCATACAGAGGTGCTGCAATAATTTCTTCTGGCCATTAGGCCCCCTTCTACCATTCATATAATAGTGAATTTGAAATTTCCTTTAAATGTGTACACATACACCATTACAAACTATAAGTATACTGCATGTGATATGACCTTTAATTTTAAAATAAGTTACATAGTTTGCATATAGTAAATAAAGTATTCTGACTATAAGGCATAGATACAGGGGTCTATTTATCATTAGAACCCTAAATATAGTGTTGAATCTGTTAAAAAGATATCGCTATGGTAGTTGAGCAATATTGGCCCAGACTGTTAAAAGTTAACTTACTTCACAAGCCCAGTCTTTTCAGATGTGCCAATGTGTGAACGGGTTAGATTTGGGCTTTCAGTTCCACTAAGGTGAAAAAAAAAATATTTTATTATTTTAAAAAATGTGTGTAAAATATTTTAAAACATTAATGGATAAAAAAAAAAGCTTAAATCTAAGAACAGATTTTGTAGCAGTATAAGTAACACTTTTAGTGTCAGCGGTAATCCTTTTCTAGTAATTAGAGATGCTCACTGACCCCCGTGAAGTGGTTTTGATTTGGTTTTGGTTTTGGATCTGGATTAGCTTCGTGTTTTGGTTTTGGTTTTGGCAAAACCGCCTTCGTGTATTTTGGTTTCGGATTTTTGAGAAAAAATCCTAAAATATGCTAAAATTACATAATTTTGCTCTTTTTTTTGATCCTACATTATTATTAACCTCAAAAACACTAATTTCAAGTCATTTGCAGTCAGTTTTGAGAACCTCACAGATCACAATATTATTTTCATACACTTTCGGACAAATACTGCAGCGACCTGGCTGGATGGTAAGCGACAGAGCAATGGCTCAAACGGCAGTTCCTAGAACATCTAGGATACATTGGCACACAGCATTGGCAGCCCTCCCTCCCTCACACCATTATGTTGGATCTTAAACAGGAATCCAAAACTCGCGAGATCCGACGACGTAACGATGACATTTTGCCTCGTTTTCAATTCCGAGGGCACGCAACAGTACCGAGCTGGCTCGGCTCAGTACTCGGACCTGCTAAATTCATGTATGTTCGGTTCTCGGGGAACCAAGCCTGAGCATCTCTATTTGTAATAACCGAAGTAAAACAGAGCCCTATTGTTTGCAATAAATCTTTTTGTATTTTGATTAACCTGCCCCACATACAGGATAACAAAGTAATAAGATTGAAATCATGGCAGATGATGCAGAGTGAGTACTATGTCAGCTTGAGTAGCACATCTTGCAAGAAATAATTTACACTGGCTGGTGCCTGGAGAGGCGGGACAGGGAGGAAAGGGGCTTTCTAGTAGAGTACAGTAAGCGTATAATTGCGCAATTGTAAACTGTTTGCGAATGATTCACTGATGCTGATACATATTTTGAAAACAAAACAATTGGTTATAAATACATAAGTGTGTGTCACGTATGCTTGGTGTATCTTGCCGGTGGAATTCAACTGGCAAATGTGGAAGGGCGTGTTACCATAGCCCTGCCCCTGGTCATGACATTGCATGGCAGAGCAGAGCTTAAAGACACGAATCGCATCATTAAGCCTTGCATCCACCCGGGATTCGAAATTCAGGAGACATTCCGGGACAGTGGGAAAGAATGATTTTGCAGCTTTGTATAAGCCCGCACTTGCAGCCAACTCTGTATCAGGCTCATGGTTTTAGATAGAATATTAACAAAAGGGTTTAACTAAAACATATTACACAATTATATACCTATACATTTATGTGCAAAATAATGTTTTAATTGTGATGTCACCACTCAATGCTTATAAACTTAAAAATACATACGTGATGCTTCTATATGTATAAACTTCTGTAAATAAGATCTGCAGAAATAGTGCATTCTGATGTCATTGCTTAAAAATTGAATTCTGAATACTGATGTCAGTCCATTAGGAAAGCACCTTGTATTATAAGGAAAAAGGTATCCCATACTGCAAATTATTACGTATATAAGAACCTTTGAGACCTATGACCTTTACATGGTCGCAGAACTCCTCAGTGATTTATAATATGCTCATGATTTACAGTATGGGATACACTCCTTATCTTCTGCATGATAACCACTTCCATTCACAGCTGATAACATTTCCCTCACATTTATGTTCTGTCTTCACTGACTTGTTTATATTATAATACATTGTACAATTGTACACAATACGTAATAAAACCATTTAAATACATTTAAACGCCCATCTGGAAAGCAAACTGAAAATACAAATATCAGCCCTGAAGCAAGCCATATACTGTCAAAACAATTTGTTATTTGTTTTAATTTGGTCACACATAAATAGCTGTGTAAAAGGTCCAGTACTTGTTAATTATACAGATGTTAATTACACTGCAACTGATCAGCACCGTAACTGTTATTTCAAATCTCCCGCTACCTGGCGGGTATGACAATTTATTCACTGACTTAAGCCTGGCAGAGTTTGAAGTGAAAGCACTGCGACGCTGGTGAGTTACAATGGAGCCCGTAAAATTATTAAAAGTGCATGACAAGAGATGTTACATGTAATGCAATTGTAGAAGAAAACATAGATTTTGCAAAGCAAAATACAACATTATAAACCAACACAAATACAAAGCAAAGCTTTCAAAGCTCTACATGCACTATTACAGTCTTTTTCAATCTGCATGACTATGTTTTGTTTCTCATATAAACAGCCACAACCAGCCAACAGGCGCTATTGTGTCACATGATCAGCAAGAGTCATTGCCATAGTAACAACAGTTTCATAGGTTCTCCTGTCTCACGAAGCACTCTGCATAGCTCAGTGTCAGTGAGGCCTGTGCAAGTACTTCCATCTACTTAGTTACGCATTGTCATGTTGTACAGATGCCTATTTTATGTTTTAATCTATTTTGTGAATTCTAATGAGTTTTTCTTTTCTCTTTTAGAAGCTATTTCTGCTGAGGTTAATATGGATTTATTTTAGGTCTTGTTACATTCATATTATTATTGACTGATAATGGAGATAAATTGCCTGGAAAGAAAACAGGTTACAAACACAACAGCGCCTGTAATGACCCAAACAAGTATTTATTGTTCCTGGTTTTTAGAGAAACACATTTTGACATATAAGAACATCCACATTTATTTATTCTTAAAATATGTTATGCATTGTTCAATCCTCCCACTACCCCACAAAACAGGAGGTGAAAATTTGGTCTCAAGTGGCAGGATACTAAGGGTGAAGGCTGAGTGTGATGTACAAACTCTGTGCACGTGTGACTTGAATGTGACTGCAAAGGGTTAATAACTTCCACAATTGTAGCACATTGCTATTTAGTAGTCAAATGGTTAATAGTGAACCCATTATCCCAACAGTTATTCTCTAGGAAAGAGCATCAAGAACACAAAGTTTTTAGCTAAAAACATATAGCAGAAAACTTATACATCACCATTACCTCAATGCAGTGGTTTGGTCCTGGACAGAACTAATTTATTTGGCTCAAATGTATAACAAAGTTTCTAAAATCCTAGTTTTCAGGTTTTTGGAGTCAAATGTCTAAATGTCCTTGCCTCAGGCACACTGGCATCAAATCCATGTTTTTAATTAGAGTTTTAAATGCTAGTACAATGCATGCAATTGGGTCTGAAAATAGATGCCATTTTTCCTAATGATGCCATACCCAATCAAGTTTTTACAAGTGGTCGGGTGCACTGTGTTTTTCTGAATGTATATTCCATTCAGTGGGCCTATTTCATTAAGGAAAGTAAGGCAAAAATATAGTAAGGTTTCTCCTGGACAAAACCATGTTACAATGCAAGGGGTGCAAATTAGTTTATTATTTTGCACGTAAGATAAATACTAGCTGTTTTTTTTCATGTAGCACACAAATACTTTACAGCTTTATTTGTACATTGAAATTTAAAGTTGATCTAGAACATGCCTTTACCCCTGTATATCTGCCATCACATTTTAAATTTGCCTCCCCCTCCAATGCAACATGGTTTTGCCAAGGTGCAAAGTTACTAATTTTTTTTGCTTTACTTTCCTTAATGAATCAAGCTCAATGTGTTTATCTAAAGTTTTCTTCATACAAATGACCCCCATAGACCTCAAAATGCTAGTAATAAATGCATGAGAAACACTTTCACACATTTTTGTACATGTGTAGCTCTAAAAATAAGCCAATAGGTATGAGGCCATGTGAGGGGATTGTTATCTTAAGCTAGTAACAATTAAAATTTACAATCCTACAATTCAACTGTCTAAGCATATATTATATTTGTGATTACACCTTCTTCATATAACATATGATGATAATGGTTTATTTAAATTGTTTATATGAAAGAACATAACACGCTATAATTAGAGATGCTCATGCTCGGTTCCTCGGCAACCGAACACACCTGAACTTAGGGTATCCGAGTACTGAGCTGAGTCGGCTTGGTACTTTCGTAATTTTTCGGATTCGAAAACGAGGCAAAATGTCATTGTGACGTCGTCGGATCTCGCGAGTTTTGGAATCTCTAAATGCCGCCATCCACGGCGATCTAGCGCCATTTGAGTGAGGAACACAGAAGGGGTAGCATAGAGTGGAGAGCAGTTGGGCAGGCAAAGTCAGAGAATTGAAAGAAGAGGGTGGTAGCAGTGTTAAAGAAAGTAATCAGTGACATTCAGGAGAGCTCCATAGCGCCAGTGTTAAATCTCATTGCAGAAAAATATAAATACTAGTGCTGGCATGGCAGGGTTGGTGTAATTCTGCAGTCCAATTCTACTGTGTTATATAGGTAACACACAGAAAGGAGAGCTACAGTGTTAAATCTCATTGCAGAAAAAAAACAAATAATAGTACTTACAGGGTTGATGTAATTCTGCAGTCAAATGATACTGTGTTATATAAGTAAAACACAAAAAGGAGAGCTGTGTTGCTAATTGTCATTGCTCAAATACAAATACTAGTCCTTGCAAGCATGACAATGCAAGACCTTGTCATTCGAACTCCAAAAGTGGTGCCCAAATATTTTTACGTGTAAAAGCCAAGCTGGAAGAAAACTGTAAGGCATTAGAGGAAAATGTATGTTCAGATTCAGAAATGACACCAATCCCTGAGGAGAGTCTATACACGAGTGGTATGTGTAATCGTGACCATTCTGATAGTGTACCCATAAAGAAGGCCCCTTTTAGCATTTCTGCAGATGTGTGCCTGAACAGCCTGAGTGTAGCCGGTGATACACCAACTGAGGATGCCACTTTGGAATTGCAACAGGATGAGGGGGATACTTGTGTAGCCGACGAGGGTGCTAATGAGGATGTTGATGAGAATGACGTTGTTTGTGTAAGTCCTGCACCGGTGGAAACAGTTCTGGCACGTGATAAGAAGAAGGTCATTGTCATGCCTGGACAAAAGACCAAAAAATCCACTTCTTATTTGTGGAATTATTTTTGCATAATCAATACCACTAAAAAACATGCCATTTTAAAGTTTGTATCTGTTTTGAAAAGAATTAACACAATAAAATATGGTAACCTACTGTACTTTCAATAATATTGTAGTTGAAAAATGTCCTTGTGTTTTTGTTTGATGTTATCACTGTTTTCTAAAGCCTCAGATTTCAGAATGTCTCATTTCTGAACACAGAGGGACTCATTTAAAGTTAGAAGCAAATTGTAAAAATGAGAAAATTTGACCTTGACAAAACCATGTTGCACTGCAGTGTGGTTGCATTTAAAATTTGTAGACAGGTTTAGAGTTGGTAGGGAGGGTGCTCTAGCTCAACTCTTAGCTGTAGTGCAAAAATAAAGCTGTCCAGTATGTGTCGAATGGCCGAAGGCTGGTTGTCACTGTTGCTGGGGGACACCATGCAAGTGAACTCCACGCTGCTTGTTTTCCTGCTGTAGTGCCACCAGCCCTGGCTGACATAGCCTTGTCATTTTCAGGAGGGTACAGACAAACAAATATGTTTTTTTTTACTACACATGCATTTTCTCTATGCTTTATCTATAGTAACTGTCATTGTAATATAATTTGAATGCAAGCGGCCACAGATTTTTTCTTTACCTTGATTTCAACCAAAACAATTGGGTCCATTGTCCAAAATAGTATTTTGATGATAACTGTATTGTAAAGAACACAAGACAAATGTCCATCCCATCATTTTAGCGTGGGTCAGGGTGAGGCTACATATTATTTTATATTTGTAACACATATACAATTATAATTTGTGGCAATGGGAAATACACAAGTAAATACTGTACAATACAAATAGTTACAACAAATAGCAACAGATAGGTGTTACATCACATTTCCACTTAAAATATAACCTGCGGTGAACATTTCTCAAAAGCTTTTTATTTTAATAGCAAATGAGAAGTCATGGCCATGACTTTGACAGATAAAAGATTAATGAAAATATCTGGGATGCAGTCCCCTTCGATAATACCTCACAAGTAAGCGGATAGGTCTTTTAAACAAGAGCTGATCTCATGGGTCTATTTAGTAAACAGAAACAAGCCAAACATATATGAAATATAATGGGGACAGTAATGGATGATGCAGGAGGAAATATAGGCACTCTCATTAGAGCTGTCAAATTATTTTGGCTGAGCTGTATTGATGATGAATACATTTTATTGGTTAATCACCAATATTCCACATACATAAAGTAATTACCAAGAAACTTCTAGGATAAAGAAAAATCAGCAATGTGTGGGGAAGTTTCTATTAATATTTAAGATAAAAGGGACGTGAATGAATTAGCCAAGCGGGAGTGAGGCCATCTTTGGAATGCAGATCAGTCTAGGCAATCTTCCATTTAGAAAGATTATAATAACAAATAAGGGGTAGAGTATTTTAACTTGCACAGCTGTGAGATAAAGCTGTATAAAGGCAGAACTGCAGTGGAAAAGAGCCATTGTCCTCTGCACTTCAGTATTATCAAATGTAATCTTTTATTAATGGGTAAGTCATACTATTCAGATATTCATGTTATTCATTAAATCATCTCAGAAAACCACAAAAAGAAAACTATGCATTTAGGGGAAATGATAAAAATGAGGTATAGTAAGCTCAACCAAGGTTAGCTATACTTATCATAAAACTCTACTAAGAATTAAGTGTATTCATTAATGTGTATAAAAGTCAGAAGCCTAGTTTAAATACAATTTAATATAAGAATAAAATGAATAAGGGAAAGAATACTAAAGAACAGCGAGCAGCGATCACTAGTGCTATATTAGAACCCAGAAATGGTACTGAATTTGTGACAAATAGCACTGAACTTTACAAATTGGGGATCCTACTGATAATTCGGCCAAACTCTCTGACTCGCCTTTTCAAATCGGTAAATCCCGATTTGCCTCACCAGTTCAACTTCAAGTGCTGCTGGGGAGTGGATGACTGTGCAAAGGAATGAATGTACCTAAAAATGCACAACATCCATCAGTTAACATCATTTCAATAATCTTGCTTTGCCAAATAAAATATTTATTGCATGGTGTCACTTAGCAAAGACTGGTCGGCCTTATACCACCTAGCTTTTCCTATGGCCTGTCACAAACTCCGCCATCTTGTCCTGAAAACTAGACACACGAGCGAAAATTGAAACACTTGACATTGCTAAAGGTTTAGTGACATGTTGCTAAAGGTCATTATTATGCATACTACCACTGACAAGAGGTTGTTTTAAATGCCTTTACATATTGTCTCTTGAAATTAATCAGAAAATTAATTAAAAAATGAAATGCATTTGTGGAACTAGAAGTCTCAGCAAATATTAATTTCCATTGACTACTTAGACACGCTGGCGCTTGTAGTGGGCACTAATATTAATTACCAGTTGTTGTTAGAATTCATCTTACATACTGTTATATTATTATTATTATTATTATTATTATTATTATTATTATTAATAATATTATTATTATTATTGTAGATTTGTAAGGCGACACAGTGCTCAGAAGCGCCGTACAGTAGAGAAAACAAGCTATACATAAAACATGGACATACAAGGCAGACAAAATAAATGCAGACATGAAAACAAAGGATATGGAGGACCCTGCTCATTAGAGAGCTTACATTCTAAGTGGAAGATGACAATGTGAATAAGTAACACCTTGTGTCTCCAATGTACTTGTTATTTACAGTAAAACAACTAGACTACAAAAAATAATTTGTTGCCGGCTTATTGCAACATTTTTTTTAGTTTGTTTTGAAATAAAACATTCAGAAATCCCTCTACAAGAACTCCTGTTTTTGCCCTTGGGATATACAGATATTATTTACAGAAACAACAATGGAGATTGTCAGTTAATGTGCATTACATTATAATTTTCTCTGCATTTATCAAAAGTCAAAATCCTCCTCAAAATAACCGACACACACACACACACACACACACACACACACACACACACACACACACAGACACACCATTTGGCTTGGATTCACATTTTGAATCTAAGGGCCTGACAGCAAGGCAAAACAGGAGTAAATTATATCCTGGACAAACCATGTTATAATGCAAGGGGTGCAAATGAGTTTATAATTTTGCACATAAGTTAAATACTGGCTGTTTATTCATCATGCACACAAATACATGATAGCTTTGTTTTTACATTGACATTTAAAGTTGATCTAGGACATGCCCTATCCCATACTTGCCAACTCTACCTGAATGTCAGGGAGACTTCCTGAAATAGGGGTGATCTCCCTCACTCCCTGAAGAGTCTGGCATTCTCCCTGATGCTGAGCCAGTACAAGACGTGGTTGGCTTCGACATTTGTGGCATGATGACACAGTTCAGAAATTGTGTCCTATGTCCATGTATTGATGCCTATGGAGGTGGCCATTTTCATGGAGACCAAGATTTAATCAAAGACTGACAGGTAAGACAACATGACTTCAGTAATGGTGACAGAAATGTAAAATACACTCAGTCTCTAGAGAATCATTAGCTGCCTTTCTTTAACACATAGTTGCCTACTCTCCCAGGAATGTCTGGGAGACTCCCACATTTCTGGGAGAGCAGGGCAATGTCCCGGTTCTTGCCCCCGCAATAGATAAGTGGCGGGGCCGGGGCTTAATGACGCAAATATCGCATCATCTTAGCCCCACCCCCTGCTGTAATTGGCTGAAATTCTGACAATCATTTAGGGGTGAGGCCAAAATGATGCAATTTGTCTAGCCCCGTCCCTGCATGCCCACTTCCCTGGGATCTCCCTGAAATCAACAAGGAAAAGTTGATAAGTATGCCCTACCTCAACTATAAATTAGTCCCCACATTTTAAATTTACCTCCCCTTCCAATGCAACATGGTTTTGCCACTGTACAAAGTTATTCCTTTATTTTGCTTTGCTATCCTTAATGATTCAGGCCCTAAATGTCTAGATTTGGCTACAATTATTATTAGCCAGTTGTATTTGAATACAGTGTATTTGCTAATTGGCAGGTTTAAATTGTAGTATGATGAATGGCAGGAAACATTGATTTGTCAATTTCTGGAGACCAGGAAAGCTGAACTACTCTGGTACCAAGAAATAGGGATTATTTTATATTCTATCACAGCCCCACATCTAATCTTCAGTGTGATAGACAAATATGTCTGTAAGAAATGTTATTGGCATTCCATATATGAATTTTCCAGTTAACACATGTATCTTTACCATGGTTTATTGCAATACTAAGGCTAGGTACACACTACAGAAATTTTCTCCCAATGTGTTATTTATAACGATTTTACCAACAACCGATCAGCATGCCGATTCATGTGTACACACTATACACGCCTTACAAGATTTACCTACAGATCTGTGCTCGTCATCTGTTATAACCATCAGCCGAAAATATTGTGACTTTGTAAACTCTATGGAGAACCTGGTCGTGAGTACATACATACTGCAGGAATGGGACAACATTGTTCCATTACTGAACAAGATTTTCAAGTTAGTTTGAAAATCTCAATCAACCGATTCATGAGCTTTGGGAGCACAATCGTTCATCTTTGCAGCTTCACACTTATGCGATCTCGGGCCAAACTGTCTTTTATCGTCCGATTGATCCAATAATCGTTTAAAAACACTGTAGTGTGTACCTAGCCTCAATCAGAAGCATTGTTTACTGCAATATTTTTCATTTGCTGCATATATTTTCACTTAAGATATACTGTTTAACAAATTTACAAATATGGTAAACATTTATGATTATCATAATCAATTATATTTATAGGAAAGAGTGGTGACCAGTAAAAGTGTATAATTTGTCACTCTACTTTTCTTTACAAAATTGTTTTTATGAATCTATATGATGTCTTTATGAGTCACCAAACTGAGAACATATTCAGACATTACTGAGTAAATAAATGTGTTTATACAACAATCCAACATTGTGTTGTGAAAGCTGAAGTACCTCTTTTAAAATAAGTGTAAAGTAAGCTATCATTTATTTGAATAATGACATTTAAAAAGCTGTCTTATCTTAGAACCCTTCAAGATGAATAAGTCAATTTAACTTTAAAAACGAAGAAACAAGGACAATGGTTCAAAATGACTGCTAAGATAGCTCAGACACATACATGTAACACCAAACTTTTATTCTAAATTCCCACCCTGCATTGCTACTTATATCACCTTGAGTTACTGATATGATGGCTCTCCCCACCTTTAATCCTTGAAAAAGAAAGAAGATTTCTTTTCTTTTTGCCCAGACATGTTTCTACATTGAATGATTATATCTTCACATAATAAATGGAACTCTCCTACAATACATCTAAGGAACTCTTACACATCTATTGAGAAGCATCATTACTGCTGCTGTGAAAGCAATTTATATTTCCTCTGAACTCAACAAAACCTCCAGTGTATATACTCAGAGTGCTGTGTTACATTATTCAAAGTGGTCAATGCAGATGGATATTTTAAGAACAAGAAATTTGTGCATGTGTGTGTGTGTATGTATATATATATATATATATATATATATATATATATATATATATATATATTCCATAGACAAAAAACCTTACAGTTTAACATGTCCGATTAACGTTCCTTACACACCATCTAAAATTTAAGAACACTTTTGAAACTTTTCCACTTTAACTCCAAAAAGCAATGAAATTACGACGATTAAGGCAGGAACCTTAATGGACGTGTTACTTGTGCAATTGAGACATGGTTTTCCATCACATTCTGCGGTTAGCTGCAGATTCAGCACTACCATGTAGTGAGATTGCTGTCACTTACAAAATGGTGGAGCTACTAATTCTCAGATTTGTATGTTCACTGGAATACACACATGCAGTACTATTACATTTTCTTAGTTTAGCTTTATCGTAGTTTAGGGCCTGCATGTCTTAGAAAGAGACATTAGAGCAACTTCATAAAAAGGGTGTTTACTGTCATTATTGTGAGTTTAATATTTTTATTAAATGTTAGTGGTTGTAATGAGAATGTTGTGATTTTGTTAACATTTTGGCTTGTGGAACTACAGGTCCCAGCCAGCCGTGGGTGTCAGGGCATGTTGGCTCTTGTGGTTCTCCAAGTGCCAACATGCCCTGGCTGCCATGGGTATGCTGGTGCTTGTAGTTATAGAAGTAGCAGCATGCCCACACTATTTAGGGCAACCTGGCTGGCTGGGACTTGTAGTTCCACAAATCAAAATGGCGTATGTTTGTTTTTTCACCACTTTATCACCGTTATTACCCTACACCCACCGCCCAGGGGTGTAGGAAGAGCCCTAGTGCTATCAGCACTGGGCTGGGTGTCCCTGGGGGGAGTGGAAAGGGGCGCTCGTTTTTTTCAGCGGACCCCACACCCTAGGGAATCCAGCCCAGCGCTGAACAGCCTGGGGTTGGTTAGTCATTATGGCAGGGGGACCCCTGCCGTGTATCCCCCTGCTATAGTGCCTCCAACCCTGGCTGGTTTGCCTAGTGCTGGTTCCGTGAAAATAGTGGGGACCCCACGCAAATTTTTTTCCCGATTTTCACGGAACCAGCAGTAGTCAGGCAGCACTAGGGATAAGACTGAATAGAGGGGGGATTCCACACTTTTTTTTTTTTTAAATCACTGCAGAAAACCTCAGAGCACTTTTAAATTTTCCGCCCCCCAGCTCGGTGCAGTGAATAAATTAACTGACGTCACTGAGGGGGCGGGAAGTTTAATTGCAGAGATTATTAAACTGGGAAATGAGAGCGGTGCCAGGGCTAATACTAGTATAGTGTGCCCCCCCTCAGCCCAAAAACACCAACCAGGCCCCCTGTACCCAATAAAGATGGCTAAATTCTCCTGCGCACAGAAGAAAATTTCTTAGCGAGAGGGTCAGTCAGCCATATTTATACTCTCAAGTGAAGCAACTTTGAGTACACCCAGCACACACCTCTATCTGACATGCGCAACGTTATGAAATCCCCTATCTTTAAAATGGGGCATATTTTACCAAATTGTGATAAAACTGTAACTTTCTCAAACTTGTGAACCCTCAAAGGCACTCCGCATGTCTTTAAATGTCCTGTGCACCGAGTTACGCTCTCCCAAAAAACCCAGAAAAACAGCGACTTTTGCGAAACAGGAAGTGGAAAAAAACGGCGAGATTTTGAAGTTTAGATTATTCCTAGTTTGTTGTTTTTTATTCTTTTTTTCTGAAATTTGGCATGCAGCACCTGTGGATCGTTCTCCATTCGCATGCCAAATTTCATCTTAATAGCTTAAATACGTTTTAAAATGTAGACCCTCAAACACTATGCCCTCCCTCTCACTGATTTCCAATGGCAGAATGTAATTTTTTTAGATGTAACCTTAATATAAGGGTAGGACTTATATATATATATATATATATATATATATATATATATATATATATATATATATAATATATCAATTTACTAAAGGTCGGCAAAAGGTTAATTTTCTGTCGTCACAATATCACTTAGCGACACAATCTATCAATAAAATAATGACAGAGGATACTAGGATACTGATCCACAGCGCTAAGGATTAATTTACCAGTCTGAAGGAATATGCGTATGTGTGAACTTGGTAGCCAGAACACGCATGCACACTAGCGATAACAGAAGGATTGCAGCTGTACTTGTGATCCTTGTTGAGTCCCAGCAAATCTTGCTGATAGCACTACTATCGCCTTGATGTATCAGGCGAAAATACCCATTTTCCCCAAAGATAGGGTTTTTCTCTCTTTCATAAATTATTGTGTGGTCATTTCCTTGGAACAAGTAAATAAAAAAATATAAAAGGTAATGCAAATAAATAAAAATCTTAAATATATCAAGATATTACACTTGCACCTGGTGTTTTCTATTTAAATCCAAACTAGTAGGAGACAATGATAAAGTCCAGTTTGACTTAAACAGGCTGCTTTGATTTGTACCACATTTCACAACCCTTGGTCTTGTACTCAAAGGGGTAAAATGCACACCGTGCGGCAGTCTTCTTGGGTGATGGGTATGTGCAGTGGCTTAGAGGTTTGCATATGAATGGGTCACCTATATTTTGCTTATGAATATTTGCATCAGCTGACCTAATGTACTCTCCTGGCTAATTTTTTCGAAATTCTTAGCAGATCTATCCTTACATCTGTTGGAGAGCGTTCCTCAGTTCTACAAAAGAGGCTGACTAATGTATGTCATTGTCAACACTCTCTTCAGTGATTAGATGTCAAGGGATGAAACAGCAGCTAAAGACCTTTGCATTATATCTTTTAAGAAGAACAATCAGTGTCATGCGTATTGCTCTTCATGTTAATGCTATCATAATCCTTCAAACAAGATATATAACACTCAGAATAAAGGCAAGTTCCATAAGTACAGACACAATACTTATCGAATGAGAAAACCCCTCCTCCAGTAATGAGCAAATTTAGGCTAACATAAGAACAAGTTAGATAAATTGGAATGAATGTGCTGTTGATAGACAGAAGAATGCACAGGGAGAATCAATACATTTAGGGCCTAAGTCATTAAAGAGAGTAAAGCACAAAAAAGGAGTAATTTTGCACCTGGGCAAACCATGTTGCATTGGAGGGGGAGGTAAATGTAAAATATGGGGACTGGTTAATAGTTGGGATAGGGCATATCCTAGATCAATTTTAAATTTAATTGTAAAAATAAAGCTATCAAGTACTTGTGTGCTACTTGAATAAAAACTAACAGTATTTACTTATGTGCAAAATAATGAACTAATTTGCACCCCTTGCATTGTAGCAAGGTTTGTCCAGGATGAAACTTACTCCTTTTTTTTGCTTCACTTTCCTTAATGACTTAGGCCCATAGATTGTACCAATTCCCTAATGACACTGGAGGCAGCCATTTTGTCGACTGAAACGACACTAATGAGAATGCTGCATATGAATTCACTAGGAACTAATGATCTCACAAAGTCATGAGACACAAAATTTCTAGTTAAAGTATAGGCTAAATATTGTTCCAGCCTACAAAATTTCAAATTACATGATCTAGATAAGTGACCTGTATTTATTTCTATATAATGTAATTAAATGTATCATTTCTTTCCCCATATATCATTTCAGCCTCTCTTTTCCAGCATTCAGCAGTTAGTCATCGATAGCTATACATTTTCCTTAGAAGGAGACATCCTTTTAGTTTCTTTATGGTAGGAAAATGCTTATTATCGGAAACATAAAAGATCAATTAGAAGCAGAATAGAGAGAGGTGAAATAATTAATAACAATGTAATGGTGCAGGAGGTAGACAAATTGAATTTATTATATAAAATGGGAAATTATACGGAATTGGTAGCAGTATTTAGTAATAATAAAAGTCAATTAGAAAAATCTGAAACAAAATGAAATGAGAACATGTGCAAAGAAAATGTAATTAAAATATTAAATCGCTTCAGAACAATAAAAAGAATGTTGCTGTATACGATTTATTAAACATTTCCCATGTATTTCTCACAAAGCTGCATTAATGCAAACAGACAAACTTAATGAAATATTGTAATAGTATCACTTTTCTTTTAACAGACTGCTGGATAATGTAATATATACTGTACTGTACATATGGGGTTAAATGTATCAAGCTGAGAGTTTTCCAGCGAGTTTGAAAAGCCAATCAGATTCTAGCTATCATTTATTTAGTACATTCTACAAAATGATAGCTAGAATCTGATTGGTTGCTATAGGCAACATCTCCACTTTTCAAACCCGCCGGAAAACTCTCAGCTTGATACATTTACCCCATGATGTGGCAAGTGGGCCTATAGACAGTTTCAGCTGATATGTATATGCTGACCTCCAAACCATGGAGTTTCCACAATGGGATGGGGAATGCTGGCATTCTTGTTCCCATGCACACTAAAATCAGTCTAGCCCAACTGAAACAAATATATAGGTTAACATTGTAATCACTCAACTAAACGGCAAAGTGAAAGTCATTCTCTGAATGATCTGTCAACATTTTAGATATGTGCTTTGTGTATGGCATCTGTGTCACACTGTCCAGTTTATGTGTAGAGCTAAAACATTTCTCACCTACAAGATAGTAAACACAGTGGGACGAACACTTATTTCTCTTAGATCCAGACAGCACAGATGAACTTCTGGCTTCAGACTGGTTATGGATAACATTTATACCTTAGCACCCTACAGAACAGGAGGGTTTTGAGAAGATCTCTGTTCCTGTTATGGCTGCAAGCAAAGTGTAGTGAAGGCATCACTTTAGCCCAATCCAAAAACCAAGGGGTCAGAGAAGTGCAATTTTCTTGAATTTTCAAGCAATGACTAAAGAATATTCAAGACACAGGCCTCATAATTACAGAAATTTGCACTTTGTAAAATATTTTCCAGCTATTTTAAGCTAAATTCCTTTGTGAACTACTAATCTTTAAATGTTTACTGCATTTTTTGCCATTAATATCTTTTCATTTCCCTTAATATCAACATTTGATGGTATTCATGGGTATTTTATTTAAACTATTTGGAAATATTTTTACTTTAAAACTTGCAAAAGCACACGTCAGCCTTTAGTGAATTGACTTCCAACCATATGGAGCATTTCAAGTTCATTTTCAAGTAGATCTATCATCTCATTGTTTACATAAGGAACACTTTCATTATCTCCCAATCAGCCAGCCACATGACCTTAATGTGTCCCTCTGACCCTCACTTCATTATAATGACACCCATAATAGCTGACACAACACCAACTAGTGGAGAGAAATTGTCCACAGTCTTCTATTTATTAATACACTAAATCCTTAAGGGAAGGAGATTCACAAGGCAACCAGGTGCCACCAAAGGGCCATGACTTAAACCCAGTATCCACTAAACCAATTGCAAAGATCACATAAGCTATGTTCACCCAAACTGGCTACCTGACCCCCTGTCTGGATGATAAACATAAAATCCAGGCGTAATAACCCTTATTGTGGGACGGGAAACCTTTACAGGGTCAATTAAGCAGCTCCATTCACTTAACCACAGCACAGGCTGTGACAAGTTAACTTAGTAAAGTTAAATATACTTCTCCATCCTTTATTAACCAGCATTTATGTTTTAACTCTCTTTTTAATGTAACATCCAATGCTGAGCTGAGATTAAAAACAAATATAGAAGCAGGCACAGAATAGCACTGGAATTGACAAGGGAGTAGGGAGGAGGAATAACGTTTTTTTACTAGACACCAGGGTGAGGGAGAGAGGAGACAGATCTAAGTGAGGAGGAGAAAACTAATTGAGACAGATCTGTGAGAAAGCCAGATATATATTACAGAGTTTGATCTATTAAGAAATGTATATGTAAAAGGCTATATTGTGGAGGTCAGCATTTATGAGAAAAAAACCTCTGATAATATACAGTCAAAGCATCTGGGAAGGGCAACATCATTTTGAAAAAAACAACCCTCTAAAACAAGAAACAGTGAGAAAAGCGAAATTTGTATAATCAAACCCTGGTTCTTGTGAGTAAACCTGAGAAAACATGATATCCTTATATTACATAAACCTGAAGTGAAAGGGAGATATTGATTTAACACCTGCATCAGTATAAATATTTATTTCAGAGACTGTGATATAGATTCATTCAAAGTATCATCTGCATCAGTATAAATGCTTATTTCAGAGATTGTGATATAGGTCCATTCAATATATCATCTGTGTCATTATAAATACTTATTTCAGAGACTTAGTTATATATCAATTATATAATCTGCATCTTTAGTGATTTGGAATTCAGATACAAATCTAGAGAAAACAAAATGTACATATAACTAAGTGAGAAGTAGATACCAACGACACTCCGACCTGAAAATAAGGGATATTGCAAGAATCAATACTGCGAACTGTGAAGTTTTAATTGTGTTATAATATAAATTAATGTTAATTCTAAGAGAGGTTTCTATTTTAATAATAGTATACAATAATTTAGTGTGATATGATCTATATACAGGTATAGACATTATGTTATTTTATAGTGAGTTAGAATTAGTTTATAAAGAGAATTTTGTAGACTTTTAGAAAAAGTTAGCATAACATCTACATTTACTAATATATCTATATTGAGTTAAATATTCAAACTCATTAAAGTGTTTGTG
Organism: Mixophyes fleayi; assembly: GCF_038048845.1. Classification (NCBI taxonomy): domain Eukaryota; kingdom Metazoa; phylum Chordata; class Amphibia; order Anura; family Limnodynastidae; genus Mixophyes; species Mixophyes fleayi. The sequence continues at coordinate 109,192,984 of NC_134404.1, read as the reverse complement.
ATTTTAATTATTAGTTATTCACTAATTGTACATCTAGATAAAATATATATGCTTGAAAGTAAATATTTTTTCTAAAATAGAACCATCTTATCGTGTGCCAGAATTGTGCAAAGTGTGTGTGGTCACAGGGGGTCTCCAAGTCACCCCTGTTAGTCATTACATCCATGTCCATACATACCCAGAATAAAAAGGTTTCATGGAAACACTGCACTAGAGAAAAGTAAGTGATACACACAAACAGATTACAGATACACCCCTTAGCTGGAGTAAGGGGTGTTACAAATCTGTTTGTTTTTACTTTTTTGATACTTCTATTAAGTGTATTAAAACTATCAGCCTGTCTCCAAGTCAGGTGCTGAAGCATTTTGGACAAAACCACTATGCAACAATCAAACATGTCATTAACCATGATTATGTCAACGCAAAAATGTGACTTCCTAAGTTTACAAATATCTTTTCCATCCGCATGTAAAATGATCACATCGGGGTACTGCGCTTTTCTACAGTTCCTTGTCACTTCTGTGATCACCTGGGCCCATCATATGCCTCTCTGTCTGAACTAATGCATTAATTCCTAAGGTCTGTCAATAGTAGCTCCATCACCCTTAGCCTTGCATATTGTAGCTATCAGTCCCCACATATCCACACTTTAAAGAATCCATGGCCTGAAAAATTCAATTGTATAACATGTATGACTGCCTTCCAAATTTCCTGTTATATGTTCATCATCACCATTTATTTATATAGCGCCACTGATTCCGCAGCGCTGTACAGAGAACTCATCAGTCCCATGTTCAGCCTGGTTATATCGCCTATCCTTTGTTTTCTAATCCAGTTCTCAGCATCTACTGCATTTATAACATGTGGCAGGGTTTTGTCTTTTTCTCTTGCCTCTCCAAGTATGTACCCCTTTTTTAAAAAAAATGCTACTTGCGCAGTTACATGCCTGCTGACCCATACTTAAGTATGCTATGTATCCCTCTTAACCAGTTTATTTCTTTTAGACTCACTACTTGGCGTAATGCTAACTCAGTAACCATCTGAAGCTGAAAGAAATTTCAGACCACCACCTTTGGTTGTCTTTATTCCAAACTTAAGCTCTCACTTATCAAGACAATTTTTAAGTGATGACCACCAACTAGGGCATGCCCCAGAATCATAACTTACTGTTACAACCTCTGGCCTGTATTTTCAAACTGCCGCCCTATTTTTCCTAAAACATCTATTGGCTGTATGACTACCTCCATAGGCTGAGTACTCATGCCGGAAATGACGCCCAAACCGTTTCTTCTACTGATCTTTGTTAAATGCCCAGCTGACACCTTTCCAGGAGGCTGATGGCTTACTGCCTTGAAAATGCCCCTCCATTTCTTCAAAGTGGAGTGATCTGGCGAGTGAACAGTTACCTCTGTGACTCACCCCCCTTATCAGATTTTGCAAACAAATCTCCTAATGATGACAGTAACGTTACAATGTGTACACACTTTCCCATGATATTTTTCCTTTTATTTCTTCTAACACATGGTTTGTTACTGGCACAACCAAACCTGACCACAGACATACTGCTGCTGTCTCACCAGGTGAATGTATTCAGATACTCCACCTTGCTGCCCTTTTTTGCAAATATAATCCTTGTAGTCCTATCGCTAATACAGGGACTATACCTGTTGTCCTGCCATCCAATTTCTTGCCCAATGCTTTAGCTACTGATTACATCACTAGCCATCTAGTGGACAGACCTGCCTGTCTCTATGAAGATTGGCTTGTGGTCTCAAGTTTATTTCGTGACTGAGCTGCAATATTTTGCCCCTTGCCTTGTGAGCCTCTACCAATAATGTTAGAGCCGGCAGTGTCTGTGGTATACTTTGCTGTCTAAATTCGCAGACTGTGTTGTGCCAGCAATGCCTCATTTAATGTGTCAGATGCAGTGCTTGACCCTGCTGAGGCCCGTAGTCTCTTACCTGTGCCATGCATTGATCATGCTGCAGAGATCAGAAGCCAGCTGTTACTATGAGATGCCGTCATCCCACTTCTATTTTCTCCTTCTATTAACAGGCCAACTTGGTTCCCTTCATCAGTTGAAGAAGGAATTTTGGTCCTGGCCACTGCTGGAAACTTTCTGGCAACCTCTGCTTTCTTCTGTGAACATGAGATATGCCAACTGGCAACCAGGCCTTGACGCCCTCTGGACTCCTTCTTGATGGAAATCTAGCCACTTGTGTCTGACAATTTCTTAAAGTGACACTGCATTCTATACTACAGTTTGCAACTTGTTTTACTCTCTTTCTCTTTTCTGGTACACTCAAGCTTTAACTTTTGTTCAATGGGGACTCTGATTATTTTTTCCCTTACAACCAACTGAGACAACTGACATCTCACTGGGTGTAGGCTTTCTTTCTGGTTTTGACCTCACCCTGTCCTCACTAAGGGGCTCTTCCTTTACGTTGCTCCATAATTCTGTCCTGGACTGATTCAGAGAAGTGTCAAATATATTAGAACATGCCCTCCTCTGCCCTGGCCATCATTTAACATTGGCAAAGCCCCCACTGATGACTGACCTGCCTCCATTTGGATGGCAGAGATCGCCCTTCAGACCTCACTAAAGCTTGTGAACTGAAGTCAGGTGCTGGAACTGTGTATTTCTGCTCTCAAACTTACCACTCTATTGCAGTTACACATGCTGAATTAATTCATTGATGCAAAGGGTGTTTTATCAAACAAGAATTATGTCAGTACAGGTATGTACAATAATAATGAAATGTGAAGTTCAGAAGGAGAGCATATAGCCTTAGGTTATACGGAGTCATCATCATCACCATTTATTTATATAGCGCCACTGATTCCGCAACGCTGTACAGAGAACTCATTCACATCAGTCATGTTGGAGAGTGTGTCTATTTCTAGTTAGTAAGCCTAATCTTTGTTAGTAAGTGTACATACATACATATTTGGCTTTAGAAAGGTGCAAGATAAGTAGCATTGCTTAATAGTTCTACATATATAGACTGTTCATACAATTACCCAATATGCCATTTAAGTCCAGACATAGCAATATACTTGCTGCAAGACTTAGACATTCCTGCTACTTGTCTACATAGTAAAAACTGCAGGTTACTTGTGAACTAGTTTGTCATACCTACCAACTGTACCAATTTGCATGCCATGAAGGGGTGGGGCTTACAACAGAAGTGGGTGTGGCTTAATAAAAAAAAAAGGGCATGGGTGGATGGATAATGGCGTGTACTCATGAAATGGGCATGGGCCTTAGAAACGCTATATGGACATAGTATTTGGGCACACCAGTTAATTATTGAATTGAGGTGATTCAAGCAGATCCATTATCAGAGGTGTATAAAAACTAGCACCTATCCATGCAGTCTCCATTTGCAAACATTTGGGATACAAAATGGGCCATTCTAAATAGCTCAGTGACTTCAAGTGTGGTACTGTGATAGGATGCCGTCTTTCCAACAAGACGGTTTGTGAAATGTCATCCCTGTGGGATATTCCACGGTCAACTGTAAGTGATATTATTAGAAAGTGGAGGCATTTAGTAACAACAGCAAAACAGCCACAAAGTGGAAAACCATGTAAAATCACAGTGTGGGGTCACCGACTGATAAGGTCATGGTGCTTAAAAGTCACCAAAGCTCTGCTGATTCCATAGCTGAAGAGTTCTGAACTTCCACTGGCATAAATGTAAGCACAAAAACTGAGCGGCAGGAGCTTTTTTCATGGCTGAGCAGCTGCATGCAAGCCTCACATCACCAAGACCAATGCCAAATGTCAGATGGAGTGGTGTAAAGCACACCGACACTGGACTGTGAAGCAGTAGAAACATGTTCTCTGGAGTGATGAGTCACGCTTCTCTGTTTGGCAGTCAGATGGGTGAGTCTGGGTTTGGAGGATGCCAGGAGAAAATTACCGGCCTGACTGTATTATGTCAACTGTGAAGTTTGGGGAAAGAAGGATAATGGTATAGGGCTCTTTTTCAGGGTTTGGACTGGTACCCTTATCTCCAGCGAAGGGCTATCATAATGCTTCAGCATAGCAAGTCATTTTGGACAATGCTATGCTACCAACTTTGTGGCAACAGTTGGAGGAAGGCCCTTTTTCTATTTCAACATGACTGTGCCCAGTGCACAAAGCAAGGGATACAAAGACATGGTTTGATGAGTTTGGTGTGGAAGAACTTGACTGGCCCACATAGAGCCCTGACCTCAACCCCAATGAATACTTTTTGGATGAACTAGAATAGAGATTGCGAACTAGGACTTCTCATCCAACAGCATCACCAGACTTTATAAATGCTCTATAGAATGAATGGGCACAAATTCCCACAGAAATACTCAAGCATCTTGTGGAGAGTCTTCCAAGAAAAGTGTAATCTGTTATCATTGCAAAAAAGAAACCAGCTCCATATTAAAGTATATGTATTTGAATACAATTACAGTCCATGTTGGTGTAATAGTCAAGCATCCGAATACTTTTGTCCATATAGTGTAGATCGGGGGGTGTATCTTAGTTAGATTGGAAGCTGAGCTTATTTTGATCTGATTTTGCCTGTGTAAATGTTGGTAGTTGTGTTACATTGCAACCATAAAGAGTATTTATCTAATTACATATCTGATATATTACCCTGATCAGTTTTTGCACTGTACTTGTAGTGTGTAGTATTGTACTATTTTGTCAGCTTTATGGGAAATTAAACTTTCAAATATTTCTCAGTAAGGTTTACAATTTATTTTGTATGAGAAGTCTAACTGCTAATTTGCTACAGGGATCGGTGGCCTAATTTTTTGGGAACGTGGGATAGTCTCAAGCCAGAATATTTTCATAGTTTAAAATGTGATAGTTCCTCAAACATGTACTTATTGTTAAAAAATACCTTACCTCTCTCCTTGCTTGAAAATAGAGAAATCAAGTTATAAGAAAGTCACTTGTGTGTATTCATTGGTGAGCCTAAATATTTTCTATAGCTTAGTTAATATATCCACACATTTTCCAGTAACCTTTAAAGCACTCCTCTTACAATAGATAGATTGACCTCCACATTCTTTTTTTTATAGATGAGGCCATATAATTGAATTTATAACAGAGCTGTTTTCCAAACAAAACAATTATTGCTCTGTCTATGTATTTGTTGTCAGGAGAGAGAAACCAACAAACCACAGGGAGTATCTTTTGTTGTTCATTACACACACATTGCAATTACATCGAGACCACAATGAAGTCAAGTATTTGCAATCAATGCTGATCTCTTGCCCCCCACATATTTGCTTGCAGAAAAATATAAACAGCGTGTGTAGATAATATACATGACATTTTCATTAGAACATTTACTCAGTATCTTACTGCACTTAGCAAAACACAGGGGTTTCTATTTCAATTTCCAATTCACTTATTTGTTATGTCCTCTGCAAATAACAAGGATTTTCTCTTTTTTTTCCACTAATGTTTTCAATATAATTCTTAATTTCCATATGAATGAATGAACATGAAACAAAGAGTTTTGCTCTAAAACGTAATAAGTTTTAAATAATTAAGACTTTCTATTTGCATGGCTGTTGCGGTAACAAGTGAGCTGTCTCAGGCAGCAGGTTATAAGTAGAGATCCTTGAAGATTTCAAACTTGTTTATTAGCTACATAAACGTTTATGGTACAATTGAAAGCTCGTGTCATCGTACGCCATTCGCAATGAAAACTGTTAGCAAATATCAATTTAAGCTTTAACAAGTTTAAGTCAGTTTGCACATGTCAACTGGTTTGAACATGGAGTAACAGATTCAACCATAGTCGAACTGTCTTGAACATAGTTGATCTGAGTAGTTGATTGTTTGACTTTCTCAAATTTAGCTAGATTTATTTAATTGATCATAAATTCATGAAATACCTGACATTTTTACATTTTTTTACCAATTCGACAAATTGGTTTGAAAAATGATATGCAGCTGGTTTGAGCATCTCTAGTTATAAGGGGCAGCAAAATAAGTTTGCTATTTTTTAAAGGTAAAAATAGACAGAGTGGGTTTGTCTATGCAAATTGCTAGGTATAGTTTCATAGAGTGGATGTCTGTATGTTTATTTTACAAAAATCCTCATATATACTGCACAGAATGCTAAAATACAGTAAAAATATACTCAGGAATGGCAACAACAGTCTTGACTGGCATCTTGCCCAAATGGTTGATCAGCAAACTTATTCAGCCCAAGCGATCACCAAATGCATACAGCACAAATGAACAGCAGATTATACAACCGAGTGACAAGTGGGAAAAGAAGGAACAAAATACCCCCAAAAATAAAAACTTTCTGCAACTATGGTAGCAGGTGAGAATCCACTGGTGTTGGCTAGGACCTCCTGGCCTTGGATTTGCAGTAAAGACTCAAGGAGTCAGGCAGGGGGGCAGTCAAATGTCAACACTCTGCCACACAGATATTAAGATACTAATGTGCCTCACAAAGAGTGTGTCAGCACTGTGACAAGAGACAGTATGCCACAAATGTGCCCCAGACAGCATGATAGCACTGTGACCACAAATAGCATGTCACAAATGTGCCCCAGATAGTATGCCAGCACAATGACCAAAGATAGGGGAGATTCAATTGGTGGCAATGTGGCATGCGGACACCGTGCCACGCACATTGCCGGCAATTATGGTAAAAATCTCCACTCATTTTGGAGTGAGGAAAAATGAGCTGAGATTTCTGTCAAATCTCCGCGACAAAGTGTCTTGCGGACCTTCCGGAAACACATCATGGCTAATTGAATCTTCCCCATAGTATGTAACAAATGCGCCCCCAAACAGTATGGCAGCACAGATAGTATGCCACAAATGTGCTCCCAGATAGTATGCTACACATACTTGTCTACTCTCCCAAAATTCCTGAGTGGCTAACATTTCAGATCCCACCCACTTTCCTAGTGAAATGTGTGGGGCCTTGATGAAGCTTATCTCATCATCATAAATAAACAAATACGTATAGAAATGGCGCTAGTGACTGATACAAATACCCCAAAAAAGGAAAAAAGTCCGTAGGAAATGTTCATGAAACGATGTTCACACAGCTAATCCTCTGTGTTGATTGAAAATCTCATTCATATGTGCTTGAAAGCTTCTAAAGTATGCATTGGGTCAGAGCAACGAATTTGTATCATAAAATTCCTTGTATGTCCTCATAGTGGTATTTATGAAAGATACACAAAGAGGACAGTCATGGTATAATCCTGTTAAAAAATATATACACTATTTTACTTTTGGGTTTAGCATGCAACACCATCGTATCCCAAGTGAAGGATTCAAAGAAATCCCCCCCTTAGGGGTATGCACTTAAAAAAGCCCAGATAATAATTGGAATATAGTGTAATCTTATTTCTTTTTCTCTATTCTTTCACTTGTGCAGATCCTCTTACTTCCAATGAATATATGACGATCTCACGTCATTATACATATGCGTGAAAAGAAAAAAATTGCTGATAGTTCATTACCTTTTGTAAACAAAGGTTTTTAGTACAGCATAAAACATAAAAGATATAAAATCCAAAATATAAAAATATACATCCATAAAGAGGAAAACTCAGTATGGGTGTCCTCTTACCCCGTATTAGATGATATAAACATCTGTATAGTAACTATAGAGAGCTGGCACTCGACTGACATAGAACACGGAGGAAGAGATTTTCCTAAGTGAGAGTGGATCCCCAGCCTCCAACGCGTTTCAATCTCATGATCTTTGTCAGGACTGTAAGATCAAGTCACCTTTTTCCATCGCTCCATGTTTCAACCGTGGCTCTCACGTGACTATTGTAGGCACTTTCGGTGGTGGACAGGGGTCAGCATGGGCACTCAGACCGGTCTGTGACTATGTAGCCCCATATGCACTGTATGTTCTGACACCTTTCTTTCATAGCAGCATTAACTTTTTCAGCAATTTGTGGTACAGTAGCTCTTCTGTGAGATTGAACCAGATGGGATAACCATTGCTCCACACGTGATTCAATGAGCCTTGAGCACCCATGACCCTGTCACCAGTTCACCAGTTTTCCTTCCTTGGACCACTTTTGGCAAGTACTAACCACTATATATCGGGAACACCCCACAAGACCTGCCATTTTGAAGATGCTCTGACCCAGTCATCTAGCCTTCACAGTTTGGCCCTTGTCAAAGTCGTTCAGATCCTTACACTTGCCCAATTTTACTCCTTCCAACACATCAAACTCAAGAACTGACTGTTCACTTGCTGCCTAATTTATCTCACATATGCCATTGTAACAAGATAATCAGTGTTATTTACTTCACTTGTCAGTGGTTTAAATGTTGTTGCTGATCAGTGTATGTACAAGACTAATAGCCACACTTGCATAAAAAGGTCTTCCAGTGACTTGAATCCTTATTATTTTCTGACAATAGCAAGATTTTTAAGGCACATCATCTTCGGTGGTCCATTCAATCTGAATGCATTATGTACTTCTACATAGCAATGAATAATAGCTATGCTATGTTTATTCAATCCAATTCACTTTGTGCAAGCAACGTATGAACATACCAAACTCGAAATGCACTGCTTAATTTATAAAACTATTAATATTGTAGACTAGGACTAAAGCAGATAAAACCAAGATAGTAAATTACTATATATTGCACTTTTTCTATTGTATATATTTTAATACCATAAAAGATTACAATTTCAAGCGATCACCAGAGCTCTGTCTCAAAACTAATTTTGCCTCTGATATTTCAACGTTTACAGTGTGACTGCATTTTTAGGTACTGGCATGCTGAAAATCCTAATATGATGTTTTGTGTTTGGATTGTTTTGCTGAAGGGATCATAGAGAACATCATTAAACAGTTGCATTGCCTTTCTTTGCAATCAATTTGCCCACAATAACTCAAACTAAAACCAGTTTTTCATTTTTCTTTTATTTAAATAAAATGACCATTTCAAACTAATCATGTTAAACAATGGCTTTTATATTTCAAAACATAATAAAAGGATTTATGTAGCTGGTCACCTTTAAATGATGATTTAAAGCTGGTTAACCTCAGCAGATGTTGCTTTTCCAAAGCTCCCTCAGCTTAGTGGTCGTGTTCCAGACAGCGTTTTATAGAACACATGCTAGTTTCTAGATGATTTACGCTATATTTATTTTTAACATTGTTGTAGGCATAGTATGACGTTATATGGTGTGTTTGGCTGCAGTGATAATATTTTTCTTTGACCTATTCAAAACAATTTATTACGACAGATGAATAAAGCTAATATAAAAAAATAATTTTGGCTGTGAACTTAAAGGTTTAAAATTGACATTCAACATGAAATGAAAACCAATATTGTGTGGGTAAAGGATTACCAAGAGAATGGACTAGCAGACACCTTTTTTAAATTAAAGTTGTATGTTTACTGTAGGATAACCACCGCTAAAAACCATGAACTTTTAATACCATTAACACTGGATGTGTGGCATGAACATGAAATTGAATAACGGGAGCTTTGACTTCAAATGTTGATGTATAATTCTGAAATAACTATAATAAAATGAGGTCTCCAGCATATTTCTAAATATAAAAACAAATATGGAAATGACAAAAATGAATCATTTAGCTATATGGATTTCTTACACTGCTCTGATAATATATCTTCTATTGCAGCGACAAGTATCGCCATATATTGAGAAATATACCGATAGACATTTAATCAGCGCTATCTGCCTTTCTGGGGGCTAAAAAACGGGAAAGTTTCATATAACTGCTAAATAAGCCATAACAGTACTATCAAAGTATCAACACAAAAAAGGGAAAAAAACATCAGTTTTAATCATTTGAATAACATACGAGTCATTGGGCAGGTAGCACATGCTACTGCTGTTACCCCTATTGCTATATGTGTACAGATTAGGGGATCAGCATGAAGATTCACTGTATGTCAAAATAAAAGGATTTCTATTATAAATTCTGTTATACTAAACCCACGTAAAAAAGAAACAAAGTAGGTTCAATAAATTTATAAAAACTATAATGTTTTTTAGTTGTTGTTTGTTGTATGTGTGTCCATAACAGTGAAAGAAGTAGGCAACAGGTTAAGTCAATTGTACTGCTGTTTATAATATGGAATGGTTGATTAATTACATTGTAAACATGTGTAGAATGTGTTTTGTACGAGGTGCATCACTTATATAGACAATTTTCATGTTGACATGCGTCTTGAGAAATAGGGCACTTCACTTGTGGTCAGATGCAAGAAAACATAGCTGGGATCAGCTGTATAATTTTGAACTGTAAATATCTGAATCGATGCATTATTTAAAAATCATTAGATATACTAGGGGCCTAGGCCCCATTAGGAGTAACAAACTCTTATAACCCTTGGCCAGATCTGCCCAACCGATGCTTTCTGTGCCAGATGCAGTCTTCTGATGTTGCCAATATGCGCTGCAGGTACAATGGCCAATTAGACCATTTTTGATCTCATCAACATCTAATCCAATGGATGACCGTTATTTAATTGTGTGTAGTAAAATTATACCCCCATAGGATGAGCCTGTTTGGTTCAGAGTCATACAGCTGTATCAGTACGATTTAATCATATACGTCTGTGGTCAAATTGTCTATACAGTAGATTTGCCCATTTAATGTGTGGCTTGATAAAGACTTTTCTGTGAGTCCCACACCATCCTGGAGAAATCCATGGACTTTACCCAGGAAAGATTCTTTTTAAATAATATTTGATCCACAAGCACATAGTTCTAGATATATGCATCCCTCTTCATGAAAATATTTGAACAGTACTTTTCTAGGTGATGGTGTGAACAGTTCAGGCCTCATACTACAACAATTGAAATGAACCAAAGAGGAGCAGTTGCACTAGTCTTAGCGCAGGTTTAACTTGTCATAGGATGGAAATTTTCCTGTTTGCCTGTCCAAGGTATCACATCTTTAGATGACCAGCCAAATATCACACTGGGATCTGCTCTATGTGGCGTTATGTCTTAATTCTTTAATAGCCTAAGTTCTGCGTGCTGAAATCAGTTATTGCTTTGGATCATGCAATAATTGTCTATTAGGTAGTCTAAATATTCTCTGTTACTTGTTAGATTTTTTTATTTGCCAAGATGTAACTGGCATTCAAGTGCTATCTTGGGTGCACTGTAAGATGTGTAATGCACTTGAATAGCATGAAGTATCACTGGCTCATTCCCACAGCTTTCAATATTCCTAAACTGATTCTCGTCAAGTTGCTTAAACTGCAGGGATAAGAAAACTGATTATAATACAACTCCGGGAAAGTAATTTATACAGTATTATTACAACATTGGATCATGTTAAATCATGTCCTCAATAGGAAAATTCATGTGTTTTAAATCATTCTCAGTGGAATATCTTGGAATGATTACGCCATTAACCAAACTTGAATTATTAATGTGTTGCGTTTTCACTTTCTTGTTATTTCTCAGTGAGATATATTATTTAACATATCTACAATGCATAAAGTAATTTAAAAGGTTAACAAGCAAAACAACAATGAAGAAAAGACAAAACTGTAGAAAAAAATGGATTTCCTTGGCAGAGAGACAAGGTGGGAATACAATACTTTGATTTGCTCTCCGAGCAGCCCAGTGGCACAGTGATTCGCTCTGCTGCCTCACAGTGCTGGGGTCATGTGATCGATTCGAAACCAGGGCCTTATCTGTGTGGAGTTTGTATGTTCTCCCTGTTTGTGTGGGTTTCCCCCTGGTACTCCAAAATCCTTCAACACTCCAAAAGCAAACATAGTAGTTTAATAGGCTGATGCCTAAAATGAACCTTAGTGTGTATGTGTGTGCTTCTGTGTTAAAGAATTTAGACTGTAAACTCCAATGAGAAAGATGTAATAATAACAATATTCATTACTATTTCTGACATTTGGAAAAAATTTGAAGAATGTCCCCCAATAATTAACTAACTCTACGTATTGCACATCAGAGGAGGCAATTCCTTTCTACAGGTGCTGTGGCAGTCTACTGGTATGTGGACAGTTAGAGTGATAGCCAACATAGTGTGTGTGCGCCAACCCATGCAGAGAGGGAATAAACTACAATATCCTGTTTTACAACATGACTGTAGAGCAAAGCTAATGTCGCTTGATCAGCACATGTAAGTCATACTGTGTAGCCCGATGGCACCAACTGTACTATAACATAACATGGAACACTGGTATAGAGTAATTTACCCTTAATACAACCATAGGGACAGGCCCTGCAATTAAGTGTTTATTTTTTAAGTAAAAATTTCCCAGGAAAATCATGAAAATTTGCTGACAATTATTACAAGCAGTAAAAAGAAAAAGGCAAATATCACATAATAGTTATAATATTTCTATTAATTCTACTTGAGTTTATGCATCATAAGTATTTTGTTTTATCAAAAGCATAGTTTGTTCATGAACTGAAGAGCTACTGCATTTGGCTGGAGGGTTGACAATTTGAGCACTAAGTGCCTACAAGCATTAAAAATTGTAATGTTTCCAGGCAACATAGCCATTAGGAAACTTTTGTATAAAGTCCTTTTATATTGACTTATCATGGAATAATAATGTGCATATTTTATATATTAAGTGTTTTAAATAGTTGAAATAGTTTCCAATATATTACATGTTTTGAAATCATATTTGTTAGTATAAAGTTAATAGAAAACAGCTAAGGTCCCTTAGGGTTATAAAAAGTTCAGTAATGGTACTAAAATGACACAATACGGCTTTTGAGCTAATGAATTTTAATCATTGAAGGTCTTTGTGTTCAGACAGCAGGGACCTTGCAGAATAGCATTATGAAGTGTTCAAACAGCCCCAATAATAGAACCTCTGACGGACAAGTCAGGCCAATGAGAAGATATCACTATCAATAAAATGTATGAATGTGTTGAACCCACTTTGTGACATCTATCACTACACAGAGGAGGGATTTGTTTCTGGTTAGAAGAGTAGTATACATTTCCTGGGCTGCCTGATATCCACCACTCAAAGGGAACATTCCCCTCCTTTAAAGTTTTTTAAAAACAGGGAACTTCTTTAAGTTTCTGGCTAATCAACATCTTGCTAACAAACGTGTGCAACAACACCAAATATGTTTGATTAGAAAAAGGACCTTGTCATTGACCCAAAAAACACCTTAAAATTACTTATTTTCCCCTTAGATTGTTAGCTCCTCTGAGCAGGGTCCTCTATCCACCTGTTTCCACCACTTTTAGTCTGCCCTACAGCTACTCTTCCCACCTCCTTTCTTAGCCTCCTGCCCACCAATTCCGCTCCTGCTTTTCGCTGCTCCTTTTCTAAAGCTCCTAACCTGTAGCTGGGCTCACACTCCTGGGTGCATCAGGTTTCCTGCTGCGCTGACTTTCCCGCTGTCCTGTGTCTCCGTCACCCATTCTTTAGCTGTGCTCTGAGCTTCCTGAGCTATTATACTGCTCATTTATTGTACTGTAATGTCATACCTTGTACTATCCTATTGTTTGTTCCTTTGTGGCGCTGCGGACACTTTGTGGTGCCTTACAAGTAAAAATTATTATTAATACTAATAATAATAATAATAATTATTATTATTATTATTGTTCTACAAAGTAACTGCAAACTGTGATACACAAGCAATACAAAGGCAAATGACTAGTCTTTTATGGAGGTGTTAAAGATTGGCAGGATTTATGAACTCATTGGGCCTGAGTCATTAAGGAAAGTAAGGCAAAAAAAGGAGTAAATGTTCTCCTGGACAAACCATGTTAAAATGCAAGGGGTGCAAATTAGTTTATTATTTTGCACTTAAGTTGATTACTGGCTGTTTTTACATCTAACAGTCAAATACTTGCTAGCTTTATTTTTACACTGAAATTTAAAGTTGATCTAGCATATGCCCTACCCCAACTATCAATCTGTCCCCACATTTTAAATTTACCTCCCCCTCCAATGCACAATGCAACATGGTTTTGCCCAAAGTTACTCCTTTTTATGTTTTGCTCTCCTTAATGACTCAGGCCCATATTGTTCATGACAATTTACAGTGATAGTAACAACAGAGAAAAAAAGATATTGCAAGCTAATCATGCAACTCAAATACTAAATACACAGACCATTTAACATGATCCGTTTAACCTAGTACAAAATTATCTTCTCCAGAAGCTCCCAATATATTTACTATTGCAATAATCTTTGCCAAACTAATAAATTGATGCATAAAAACACCTTTTTCATTAATTAATCAATTTAATTCAGGTTACTGCAACAGCAGCTTAAGTGGGACGTTTGGGAGGAGATTGAGTACCTTGTGGAAGGATGTATTTTGGAGGTTCTGCATAAAGCAATTTACAATACCTGAAGTCAACTATGCTTATATCTATAGATGGGCGGGCTCGGTTCTCTGAGAACCGAACCCACCTGAACTTTGGGTATCCGACTACAGAGCCGCTCGGCATCCAAATCGAGGCCGAACGTCATCGTGACGTCGTCGGATCTTGGGGCTCGGTTTTCGCGATGCTTGAAGATTATAAATACACGCCTCCATAGCAATCCATCGCCATTTGACAGAGGGAGAGAGCAGGGTGTAGTCACAGGCTGATTAGAGCAGGGACAGAGAATACAATATTCTTATTCCAATTGTGCAAACAAAAATCGCTAGAGAAGAGAGGAGGATAGAGGAGTTTTTTTTTTCAATATTTGGCACTCAAAGTGCTTTTTGGGCAGCAGTATCTACCAAATAATTTTTAGCACTCCCCAGTGCTTTTGCGGTGTCCCCCATTATTTTGCCTAAATATTTCTGGCTGTCAAAATTACTATCTGTGAGCAGTATCTACCAAATAATTTTTAGCACTCCCCAGTGCTTTTGGGGTGTCCCCCATAATTGTGCATAAATATTTCTGGCTGTCAAAAGTCATATTTGTCAACAGTATCTACCAAATAATTTTTAGCACTCCCCAGTGCTTTTGGAGTGTCCCCCATAATTGTGCATAAATATTTCTGGCTGTCAAAAGTCATATTTGTCAGCAGTATCTAAAACAATTTGTAACACTACAAGTGCTTTGGGCTCAGAATGGATTCAAAGCAGTCCACATATGAGCAGAATGAGCAACCAGGTTCTGTCACCAGTCCTGATGGTAACGTTCCCAGTACGTCATCTGGGAAAGGCGATGTCAAACTACACCGTCTTTTGAAATCAGTCCAAAAAACACACACCAAATTTTTTTTTACTGTGTTGAAGCGAAAAAGAAGTGTAACTGAGGAAAAGTTAACTGCCGATAAAAAAAAAATTGCCAACATGCCATTCTACACACACAGTGGCAAAGAGAGAATGAGGCCTACGCCTTTCTCTATTAGTGGCAGATACAAAAATGTTACCGAGCCTACAAGTGGTGCACAACTACTGTTACGCGTCAAAGCTGAGCTGCAAGATAACAGAAAGGCATTAGAGGATAATCATCATCATCATCATCATCATCATCATCATTTATTTATATAGCGCCACTAATTCCGCAGCGCTGTACAGAGAACTCATTTACATCAGTCCCTGCCCCTTTGGAGCTTACAGTCTAAATTCCCTAATATAGACACACACTCACACACAGACAGAGAGGGAGAGACTAGGGTCAATTTTGATAGCAGCCAATTAACCTACCAGTATGTTTTTGGAGTGTGGGAGGAAACCAGAGCACCCGGAGGAAACCCACGCAAACACAGGGAGAACATACAAACTCCACACAGGTAAGGCCATGGTCGGGAATCAGACTCATGACCCCAGTGCTGTGAGGCAGAAGTGCTAACCACTAGGCCACTGTACTGCCCAATGCTTGCTCTGAATCAGAAATGACACCAATCCCTGTGGAGAGTCCATCCAACAGTGTGATGTCTAATCGTGAGCATTCTGTTAGTGTACCCATTAAGAGGGGCCCTTTCAGCAGTTCTGCCGATGTGTGCCTGAACAGCCCGAGTGTAGTCGGTGATACACCAAGTGATGATGACACTTTGTCTTTAGAAGAGGATGTGGGGGTGATTTGGGTATCCGACGAGGGCGCTGATGATGATGATGCGGTTGATTGTGTAAGTCCTGCACCAGAGGCAGCAGTGTGGCACCAGTGGCAGCAGTTCTGTCACGTGAGGTTCTGGCACCAATTTGCACTTTCCAAACACAAGCAGGGATGACACAGGTGGCAGACCACAACAGTTTGACATCTGGGCTGGTTTGAAGGATTTGTCAAAAAAAAAGTGTGACCTTGACCATAACTCCAACCAATCCTACTATTAACATGCAAAGGATGGTGGAGGACCTATCAGGGATTAAACTGTATTTTTCCAAATTTTCACTAATAATGTTTGGGTGTAATATACACCCAAAGACGAGTGCTCAATTGCTAAAAGTCATTGATGAAGAGGAAGACAAGCAGACTTGTCTGTAGAATTTGCAGGCAAATTGTGCTGCGTTATATAGGTAACACCCAAAGAGAAGAGCTCCATTGCGCCATTGCTAATTGTATTTACTGAAATAGAAATAATAGGGCTGACAGTCTTGGTCTAAATCTGCAGTTACATTTTATTGTACCATAGCTCACTGCGAAACAGGAGAGGTGGCAGGGTTTAGTGATAATCTTCCTCAAACAATACTAATTCATCCCACCATCATAAAAGTCTGTGTAGTATGATGTAATTGCCGATAATGGCCTTCCAAAGGGAATGACTAGTTGATTTTAGGGCAGAGCTGTCACAATTTTTGGGCAATTCTTTTACAGCAGAGCAAATATCAAAATGTTGTGCGTACTCATTTGCATCACCACTGGGTGTCTTGGGAAAGCAATTTTTTTTACAACAAGCAGTAGCCAGAGAAACTGAAGAGGAAGACGTCCAAACAAGATGTTGATAAGTCTGGGATCCTTGCAAAGAAAATTAAGTATTTAATCTACAATTAAAATATAGTAAGCACATTTACTTTGTTTTATTTCACACTATAATTTTCTGTAGCACCTTTTCAAAATGTATTATTAAGCTGATATATTATTATGCTGATACACAGAGTAGCCTACTTCTCAAAAATGTGACGTAACTGGGTACATGCTGCTGCTGTCCATGCTGGGGAAGGCGAATGACCAACCCAGTGGGCTTTCACAGTCATATAATCTTTAGTTTGCCCAGTTCAGCTTGTACACATATCTGTGGTTAAGTGTACAGTGGGTAGAATGCCATTTTGTCGCCCAATAATTAAATTTTTAGGAACTTTCCGGTACAGGAGTGAATTAGCTTTTCTAGTAAAATGGTATAGTGATTACATTTGCTAACAGGGACAGAACACCTCAATTAAATGTCTTAAACCAACTGTATTAATAGTGGACATTGGACGCAGATCTAACACTAGCATAGTACCCAGGGCGTCTGTGATCCGCTTTGCGACTGGGTGACAGGTTTCCTTCTTGCTTCCTCTTGCAAAGGATTGTTTAACTGCCAATTGTTGGTTCAGAGGATATTGATTATGAAGGTGTTGGGGGGAAGATTGCAGGTGCTGGGATGTAGATGAGAGAAGGGAGGTAGATTATGCTGGACTGCTTGTTGTTATTTTTTTTAACCTAAGTTTCTGATTTTCCCAACAGTTTTCCAAGAACTCGCTGAAAAATGACGAAACATGGATGAGGATCCCAGATGATTAAGGTCCCTACATCTACTGAGTGTGGCTTTAAAAACGCTACAAATGGATAGACAACTCTTGCCAGGATTTGTGTAAAAATAATTCCACACTTAAGAGGTGGATTTTTGGTCTTATGTCCAGGCATGACAATGGCCTTTTTGTTATCACTGGCAAGAACTGCAGCAATTTTTCTTTTCAAGTGTATGAAAATCATATTGTGACATAGGAGGTGGTCAAAATTGAATAAAAAATGACTGGAAATTAGTGTTACTGAGGTTAATAATAATGTAGCTACAAAATAATACCTAAATTATGTTATTTTAGCACCAATAAATGTAATTTTTTTTAACAAATTGCAAAACAAAACCAAACAAAACCAAAACCAAAACCAAAACACGACTGTAATCCAGATCCAAAACCGAATACAAAACCGAAACACGGGGGTCAGTGACCATCTCTACTTATATCCAATATATCATGCACTTAGTGATATTGAGTTTTCAAATCTATTGCTGAAATATTGCAATGATGTTTGTTTGCTTTGATTTTAGGCTGTTTGATTTTTACAGACAAATGCAAAGTTTACCTTACACTAAGTCAATCAAAGCTTATTTGTTATGAGTTATCGCAAATTTGCACTTTTCTAGTAAACTATCCCCAATGTGTCAGTGACTAATACTTTTTTTCTGACAGTTCATATATTAATTTTCATATAAAGTAGTTGTAAACTTTGCTAGTGTACTGTGTTGACTATTGCTTATCTAATAGAAGTATGTGATGATCTGATTGGCCTAGTTTGTCACATAGGCCTGAAGCTACAGCAGTAGAAGGTAATGTGTATCTCTTCAAATGTTTTACAGTTTGCAATATGCTCTACAAACCACTGTCATTATTTTTCCTATTTATAGCTAGGCTCTGTATATAATGTTCTGTAGAGCATGCTGGGAGTTTTAGTGAAATAATAGCTGGAAAGCCACAGGCTGTCCATATCTGCTCTAAATAATCCAAGTATATTCACTTCAACTCTAAGGACTCTTGCAAGCATAAGCTAGAATCCATATTTCCTTCTGATAAGATCTGCTAATATCAAACGGCTGTCTGCAAGTAAGAATTATAGCTCTGTTTGTCTGTTTATATCTATGCTAGAATGATCTCTTTATTTAATCATTCTGCATGAAGGCATTCCAGGCGGGTGCATATCTATAACCACAATATCTTGGATAAAGGATTTTAATCCTATACTTGAAGGTTCTGGTTAAAATGATGGTTATGTGGATGGGAACTTGTGGATGCTTCCTTCCTCAAAACTGGAGATATGTAATAAATGGTCAACTGTGATTGGTTACAAATTATTTTTGACCTTGCATTGTAGACCTTTGTATGACGTCTTTTCATGGCAATCGCCACGGATCTTTGTTAGCACAACAGCAATATTTTGTCAAAAGTATTTAGTGTACATAATGTACACTAATGTTTTTTTAAAGTCCATTAAAAGTATGTATTTATGTTTCCACATGTATGGAGAACATATCTTTATCACACATTTCACTTTAACAGCAGAAGTGGAAGAAGTAAAAATAACTGTTCAGATTGAATATGGAAATGTTTGAGGAATTGAATCATTGTATGTATAATTCACAATTCCAGCAGAGAAAACAGATTTATATAACAGTGGGTGTTTGCATGCAAAGTGAATCACTCAAACCTGAGGTCTTTGTCGTCATTTTTCCTATCTTTACCATGCCCAGTATTTAATGTTCTGCAGAAAAGAACTGAATGATTCCTCTAGTTTAGCATCGAGTTTATTTATAACAATGAGCTCTTAGTACACTAGTCCTTAGAAATAAAAAACACCAAATGGTGAAATGTAAGAATATGGGAATGATTTATAGTTATAGATAAAGTGAGCATCCTAACAAAACCAGTTATTTATATAATGAACTATACTGCAAGATTAAGTGAATGATTTTAATTTATCAATTAAAAAAGCACACCCATTGAACACAAAATATATAACTGCACAAAACATTTAATATTTACAGTATATTTTTTATCTTGCCTTACTACAATTGTATGCAAAGATCTAATTTATACTATAGAAGTGGTACCACGTCAACCAGCCAACAAGTACAATTTTCATATATGAAGCATGGAGTTACATTAACTTACATTGCTCAATTTGAAACTGAGCTGAAGGCTAAAATGTAAAGTGTAGTGAACCAGTTTCTACTTTCTTCATCACAAATAGATAAAGTCATATGTCATAATCCTTAAACAATGTGTAAGAGCATTGTCGGGGGATGACACGTCATCACGGCCACACTTCCCACTGCATATAGGTAAAAGTGTGCTAATATAGAAGCTGAAATGACAGTAGTATGTCTGTTACATTGCACATTGTTGCTCTGCAAAGCAATGCCATGGATTGAAGCCATTGAAGCTTATTAAGATGGCACAAATAATATAAGTGACAGCGTTCTGGACATACTTTTTTAAGCAGCCAGTTATGTATCTCTTTGAACTCTGTAACAAGGATCTGAAACTCATAATCAATTTTCCAGAGAGTCCTTCTATAACTCAATGTCCCTTTTGCAAAAACAATCTGTATTATATTTTAATATGGGTGATATGACTGTCACTGAAAAATATTATCTCACATTGGTTTCTGCTTCAAGCCAGTAGAGTGTAACCCAGTGATAGGCAACCTGATACACTTCAGGAGTCGTGCCATCATTTCGCTAAACAATACATTCAAGCAAAGTAAATGACAACTAACTGTAATAACATGTCAGCGGACTTTTTTTAAACAAGTGTTACAAAATATAACAAACAAATCTGTCAGTATAGCAGGAAGTAGATGGGGACCGAATGTGAAGGCTCGGAGGGCCGCATGCAGACCCAGAACTTATCACTGGTATAATCTGATCTGAGAGTGAGATTGAAGAAGAGAAACTGAATAAAGGACATTACACAGGAGAACCCACTCACTGTTTCAATCATCAGAAACAGTTCTGCAATTTATCTAATGACCTAAATATTACATCAATACTATATGCCAATGTCACTCCTACATACATATCCCTTCCCAGTCCCATACACTGGTATATCGCTGCTCAAAGGCAGGCCTATGAATTGATGTTTACTAGCTTAACTTGGTTACATCAACTAAGACTTAATTCAGATTGGCTGTCCCTACTTCACAAGTAGAAATAGTCTTCTATTTAGGGGTAAAATAATCATTTACTATCATTTCACATCTTGATTATTGTAACCTTCTCCTCACTGGCCTCCCCATCTCCCACCTTGCCCCCCTTAGATCTATACTCAACATGGCTGATATTCCTCTCCCGACACTCCTCTTCCTCCTCCCCTCTCTGCCATGGCTTACACTGGCTCCCCTTCCCCTACAGAATCAATTTTAAACTCCTCACCTTTACCTACAAGTACTTCTCCCACTCCACTTTCCCTTACATCTCTAGTATCCTCTCCATTCACACTCCATCCAGTTCCCTGTAATCGGCCAATGACCATTGCCTCTCTTCCATCCTGATCACTGCATGCTACTCCAGAATCCAAGATTTCTGCCGAGTTGCTATTGAAACGACTTTCCACGCTCCATCCGACTGTCCACTAATTTGTGCACCTTCAAACAGGCACTCAAAACACATTTGTTCCTCAAAGCCTACCAGCCTTCCACCTAACCCTCTCAACATGCTTGACTACCTCACCCTCTCTCATGTCCTTCCTGCTACTTGCTCCTCTTATGCTTGATCCCCTCTTCTGACTCCTTTTTTTGCCTCCTGTCTGTCTGCCCTCCCTTTAGGCTGTAAGCCAGGGTTTCCCAAACTCAGTCCTCAGGGCTCCCCAACAGTGCATGTTTTCCCTATCTCCTTGCTGGAGCACAGGTGTATTCATTACTGACTGACACATTGTAACAGGTGGTCTTGATTATGTCACATGTGATCCAGAAAACCTGCACTGTTGGGGAGCCCTGAGGACTGGGTTTGGGAAACCCTGCTATAAGCTCTTACAAGTAGGGCTCTCTTCCCTTTTGTCTCTCTTTTCTTCTGCTCCAACCTCACTTTACTAGTTTGGAGTGTTTCTGCACCCTATAAATAAAGGCTAATAATAATAATAACAATAATTTACTAAACTGGAATAAAAGTGATACTAATATCTGAAATACAATACTGTGCAAGTGTTTTAGGCAGGTGTAGAAAAAATGTTGCAATGTAAGAATGCTTTCAAAAATAGAAGTGTTAATAGTTTATTTTTATCATTTAACACAATGCAAAGTAAATGGGGCATCACGGTGGCTTAGTGGTTAGCACTTCTGCCTCACAGCACTGGGGTCATTTCCCGACCATGGTCTTATCTGTGTGGAGTTTGTATGTTCTCCCCGTGTTTGCGTGGGTTTCCTCCGGGTGCTCCGGTTTCCTACCACACTCCAAAAACATACTGGTAGGTTAATTGTCTGCTATCAAATTGACCCTAGTCTCTCTGTCTGTCTGTGAGTGTATGTTAGAGAATTTAGACTGTACGCTCCATGGGTGCAGGGACTGATGTGAGTGAGTTCTCTGTACAGCGCTACAGAATTAGTGGCGCTAGATAAATAGCTGATGATGATGATGAACAGAAGAGAAATCTAAACTTTTGCACAGTATTTTATACCGTACATAATATTTCTAAACTTTCTTTCTGAATTATGAAAAAAAGCATCCCTACATTGGTGGAATACCAAGTGTTGTTTATGTGCTATTTACATGTCAGACTAAAAACAGGATATATGTTCCTATGAGTCCATATTGTCGTTTTGATGACACATGGTCAAACCTCTTTTGTCTTTCAGCATCATTACACATTATGATTCCCTCTGGATACATCTACAGAAAGCCAGCTTCATGTTATATCTTTCAGGAAGCCTGGTACCCTTTACTGACCAAATTAACTTGACCTGTATTATTAAATTCATTACAAATGTGGGTGTCTTGTATTTTGGGCTCATGAATAGACCACTTGAACTCTTTCTAAATATATTAACACTAATTAAAGAAAGTGCAGTGACAAAACAAATTAAAAGCCTTAGACACGTATGTATATTTATAGTCGTTAGACAAATGTTCCTAGATACTGTTCTCTTTAATGTTGTCTGAATGATATTTAGAAATGGCGTTGACAAACTGTGATCCAGAGATTAGTACAGACATGTAACAAATGTATAATCTTTAATGTAAGCAATGCAGGCAATGGTTCAGTTACTTTTCATCACAGAAACACTTATACATAGATTTACTAAGGTATATTTCACAGATCAAGCGATTTTTTAAAAAAGCCTATTTTGCCTCCCCACAGAGGAGGTAATTATTTTGTGGGCAGAACAAATACCATGAGAATGCTATTACTGCCCTAGAAACTAGTCTCTCATGAATACTAGTTATGCTACAGGGATATTGGCCATTAATTGTCTGGGCAGAACAGTGGCTAAGTGGTTAGCACTTCTGCCTCACAGCGTTGGGGTCATGAGTTCAATTCCCGACTATCTGTGAGGAGTTTGTATGTTCTCCCCGTGTTTGCGTGGGTTTCCTCCGGGTGCTCCGGTTTCCTCCCACACTCCAAAAACATACTAGTAGGTTAATTGGCTGCTATCAAATTGACCCTAGTCTCTTTGTCTGTCTGTCTATGTGTGTTAGGAAATTTAGACTGTAAGCTCCAATGGGGAAGGGACTGATGTGAATGAGTTCTTTGTACAGCGCTGCGGAATTAGTGGCGCTACATAAATAAATGGTGATGATGATGATGACTCATACATATCACTGTTTCCTAGTGAATTATAGACTGCATCCATATGAATTATCTTCCAGTCCACAAAATGGCCACCTTCACCATGTGTAAGGGTCAAAGATAGAAAGTATAATCAGGGTGTATAATTAATAAAATGACTTCCAGGAATGCTTGTGTCCTCCATTAAATTCCCATATAGATATTACAGCCTTTGCTGTTGGCTAGCGTGGCTGAGGTCATCAATAGCCACAGTAACTTCTAATATACTGGGGTCTTGGTCTGCTTGTGTAGTGAGAGGAGCCAACAACGTGGTGTGACCACACCCTCTATGGCTGGCATGAAAGGGGCCCCAAAATGTTGCTGTACCAGGGCCAGAAATTCCTCTTGGCAGCCCTGTTTACATATTGTTAATATGTAGAATTATTTTTCAGTACAGATCCTTCTTTGTAAATGAGCTGTAAATAATACATTGGGGAACTTGCGTTTATGAAACGCAACGTTTAAGCATGTATTTGATACATAAAAATAATTATTTGTTGCATGACATGCAAGGGGATAAATGGAAAGAGCACAGCAAAAGGACATTTTTGCCTGCTACACAGATGGAAATGATGGGAGCTATGAAAAAAGGAAACAGAATTGCTAGATTATTTAATAATAGTGAATAAAATAGGTGAGATTTGAATCCCTTCCCTTAGACAAGAACAAACAAAACACAGCTTAATAAGTCTGCATCAGGAAAGAGCAATAAAACCCCAGCTGTTTCACAACCAGTTATGGTCAGCACGTGGCAATGAATACATCAATTCCTCTATTGCTGAGTTACTTAAAACGGTGGGGATCATTTATGAGAAGCAACATTTGCAAGGTTGTGCCTGATGTATTGCAATGGTTAATTAATATGATTTAAAGGACAAAACAGGCCTTAAGTATTAGGATAAGTTAGTGTGTGACAATCTAAATTAATTTTTCCAAACTCTGGAAGAGTACCTGGTTTTGACCAGCTAAAACTGCATCATACAGCACATGGTAGTATAAACAATGGATACTAAGCCTCTCCGTGATATTGGCATGGAATTGTAAGAGGGATTTACCACATTGCCAGCCAGTCCAGTATGATTCTACATGCCTGACCTCTCACTGCTGATTTAAACATGTAGGGCCTGAGTCATTAAGGCAAAAAAGGAGTAAATGTTCTCTGGGACAAACCATGTTACAGTTTAAGGGGTGCAAATTAGTTTATTATTTTGCCCCAAGTATAAATCTGTCCCAATAATTTTACATTTACCTCCCCCTCCAATGCATATGGTTTTGCCCAGGTGCAAATGTTACTCCTTTTTTATGCTTTGCTCTCCTTAATGACTCAGGCCCGTAGAACAGAACTGGAAGCCCGGACAAGCATCCTGTTCCACTTTCCACAACATAAAAAAATTATGTATACTGTTAAAAATAATTTTTATTAAATATATTTTTTTAATAAAAAAGCATTTTTCCAGTACTGACCCATTGCTATCGCCATCCTGAGACAACAACAGCAATAGGAAGACAGCGGAGCTGTCCATGGTAATTAATCTTCCCCATGCAAGTCAGAGAGCCCCAGATAAAGCTACCACCGTCAATATTTGGTGATGACTAACACAGACCATGGGGCTTTGGTAGATAAGATGAAGCCCTTATTCCAGCAAGCACTCTCGTTTTCACTGGAGAGAGTGTTTTATCCCTTTCATAAATAGGCCCCACAGTCTTGAACATCACTGTGACGTCTTACAGCAGTGAGGACGGAGTGTCCCATTCATCCAGTTAGCATCTATTGCAACATTGGCCATTTTTCTGCAAGATGAGTGTTTATAGATTTGACATAAGTTACAGATCTTTGAGGGAAGTCTATCGTTTTTATTTTACAGTAGGGACTTCTTTTTTGCTTATATTACATAAGTTTCAATTTGAAAATTCTTGTATTTCCCAATATTCCAGGGGGTATATTTACTAAACTGCAGGTTTGAAAAAGTGGAGATGTTGCCTATAGCAACCAGTCAGATTCTAGCTGTCATTTTGTAGAATAAATGGTAACTTGAATGTGATTGGTTGCTATAGGCAACATCTCCACTTTTTCAAACCTGTAGTTTAGTAACTATACTTCCAGGAGTGTTTCACCTTGACTGACAGTTTGTATTCCTTCATGCATTTCCATATCTATGTATCTATATCTAACATACTGTATATATTCTTTTATATGCTCGATATACATTATATATATATATATATATATATATACATATATATATATATATATATATATATATATATATATATATATATGAAAAATGTTATGTGTCAGTTTCCTTTTGGTCACTTTAAAGATTGGTCCAATATCACTTTTAATATTTTTAACAAGATAACAACTTCACCTTGAAAATAACCAATGCGTGATACTAATTTTAAATTACTTTGGGAACAACAAGAGCAGCTGCTTGATGCATCAGGAAAAAATCCTGCAAGTTTCTTTGAATATGCTCATGTCTATTTTCTCCCCCAGCAATGTTATTTTAATGACAAACTGCTTCATTTATAATATACCCTCTGTCTGGTACACATGCAAATAGGATTAAGAATAAGCATTTCTCATTAGAACAAGAAAAAATACTAACACAATTTTCTTAATTGTTGATCACAAACTCATGTCACATACATATTAATGTTGTTTATTTATATATAGTTTAAAAAAAAATCATTTGTACCATAGCAATTAGACACCCATACACCTACATTTTCAATTATAAGGTGCACATAAATGTAATTTTGGCAACATGCCTTTAGTTTGCCATTTATCAATCAATATTCCTTAGAAAAAAGCTACAGGCAGTGTTGACAGTCATGAAAAATGTTTTGTACCAACAGAGTGACAATCGAGTGTTTGGCATTGAGCGCACTGAACAAATTGTGTTGTTAAAGTAGTTTGACATGAAAATATATAATAGCAGACTGCAGCCCTATGGGCATCTCAGGGTTTCCCACCTAAAATATATTCTCCTTAGTAACTTCCCTTAGCAATAATAGTTTTCCAGTGGGGTGAATCCCTCCAGTGGATCTCTCATCATTTGTTGCATAGGCAGGGTCCAGGCACTTATATACAGTCCCAGTGCCAATCACGCATCTTGTATCACAGTGAAGAATGAGGATGACATAGCAAGGACAAAGCAGCAGAGAACACAGGGAAGCAGGTTAAAAGGTGTTTGCAATTCAGCCAATAAGCAACTAAGGTTTCTTTTGCAATTTTATGAAATATAAATAGTGCTTCCTCTTGCCACCCCCAAAATTCTGCCGTCTGAGGCAAGGTGCTCTCTTATTTTCACTGCATACTTTTGGAGATATGGGGGTAAATGTATTAACCTGCGCTTATTGCAAGTCGCAGATATTCCGCGACTTTGCACAGCAAATTTAAAGTGGCAAAAGCTTTAAAGGCAAGTTTTGCCTTCAAAGCTAATGACACTTTAAATTTCCCCTTCAAAGGCACTGAATATCAGTGAGTTGCAAAAAGCGCAAGTTAATACATATACCCCATGATGCGTTCAGCATTTTTTTTATCAACTGAAAACCTATTTCCCTTAATATTCAACTTGAATGAGAATATTTTACATTAATAATTATTTTAAATGTATTCAATATTCATCCTCTGAAGGTATATTGCAAAGGCACAACTCTAAGACGTTTCACATTTAAGTATATTTTTTTAAGATATTTTATCGCTAGAATAACTAAATAGTACTTATAGTTATTTTTGAATTGCAATTGCTTCCAATTCAATTCTGAACATAGCCTTAATACAATTACTTTGGCTTGATGCTTAGTTGGAGACATACATACAACTGGAAAAATACAGCATATATACGCAACTGAAATTTTTCCTGTAGCGAGATCTTATTTTCCACACTCTTAAACATGCATGCGGAATATGCTGCCCATTTATGAATATATACAAAATTAATTTCGCGTTTCACATTCAGGCTGTAAGCAGAATGTAATACACTAGGCAATAATGTGACAGATATTTATAGATACTAATGGCAAAAATATTTTTGGAAAATTGTATTTATTAGCTGGTTTTTTTTATCAGCACACTGTAAAGATAGCAAGAACAATGACCTTATATGTTTTAGAAAAGCATATTGTACATTTTTATATAATGCATTAGGCATACTTGTCAACTTTAAAAGTCTGACCTCCATGAGATCCAAAATAGGAGGTCCATTTATAAGTGCAGGGGAGGAGTGGAGCCACAAATCACATCATTTTGGCCATCCCACCATGGCACATTGTGGTGAACTGCATTATTAAGGCCTCCGTCCCAACCACTTCACTAGGAAGTGGGTGGGATCTGGAAAAAAGGCCTACCTTGCCGAGGATATAGATATTATAGGCGTTACTGTTGGCTAGCGTGACTGAGGTCATCAGTATCCACAGTGAGTCACCGGGGCCCATGAAGATAATGGGGCCCACTGCATGGCAGATGCAGAGGGTTGGGGGCCCCGGTTTCCTCCTCCCCGCCTCCCAGCATCGGAGCCCACAGCTCAATAGTTCCGCCTCTGCGGGAGAGCTACCTGAAATGTGGGAGTTTGCAGGACATTAGGCAAGTATGGGATTAGAAACTATCATACATGCTTTAAATGAGTTCTACATGTAAAATTTCTACTAGACTAGAAATACTGCCTGGGTTGTTAGGGGCAGAGGAGAAGCAGAGCTGTTGCAGTACTGCTTGTGGCCAACAAGTGACAATGCCAAGGAAGTCTGTGCAAAATGGTCCTGGCTCTTCTTTGCAAAATGGTCAGAGTGTTTGTGTGTAAAGCAATCAGGGAAAGCTGAGCAAAGACAGAGGTGGTTCTGTGCACACAAAGGGCCTTATAATTGATTGCTGACTATACACTTTTTCTCCATTATATTATAAGGTTTTAACAATTTTGTACATTAAATTGACAGAACATAAAATGATGTGACTGTCTGTAATGTATTTTTTTATTTGTTCTCATTATAAACCGATGTAAGTCTCTAAAAGTTCAAAGAGGTGTGGCCAATTGATGAGTAAGCAAAGATTGTATATACCGAAGGGCTCCAAAGATCCAGCGCTGGCAACAGTAGTTCAGTAATATGCACAGCAGTAGCAATGCTCAGGGATATAGTTATCAGCAGAAACAAGCACATTTTTAAAGATGTATTTGTGACCGATTCACTGCATTTGATCATGGTATTTTTAGATCTGTGAATCAATTTATTGATCTGCAGGTTTAAAAAAAACAAGCAAACATAAAAATCCTACAGGAAGTATTTAGCTAGTACTCTCCAGCCCTAGAACTAGAAAGTAATTAGATAACAACATACTTGCCAACTCTCCCTGAATGTCAGGGAGACTCCCTAAAATAGGGCTGATCTCCCTCACTCCCTGAAGAGTCTGGCATTCTCCCTGATGATGAGCCAGTACAAGACATGGTTGGCTTCGCCATCTGTGGCATGATGATACAGTTCAGAAATTGTGTCCTATGTCATGTATTGATGCCTATGGAGGTGGTCATTTTCATGGAGACCAAGATTTAATCAAAGACTGACAGGTAAGACAACATGACTTCAGTAATGGAGACATGTAAAAGACACTTCAGTCTCTAGAGATACATTAGGTGCTTTTCTTTAATCAGAGTTGCCTGCTCTTCTGTAATGTCCTGGAGACTCCTGCATTTCTTGGAGACTTCCCTTGCTCCCGGGAGAGCAGGGCAACCTCACGATTCTTGTCCCCACAATAGATAAGTGGTGGGGGCGTGGCTTAATTATGCAAATATTGAGTCATCTTAGCCCCGCACCCTGCTGTAATTGGACAAAATTGTGACAATAGTTTAGGAGGCAGGGCCAAAATTATGCGATTCGTCAAGTTCCGCCCCCGCACGGCCACCTCCCCCGGGATCTCCCTGAAGCCAACAAGGAAATGTTGGCAAGTATGGATAACTATGGTATGAAAAATGTGAATGGGAGCTAGTACAGGTGTGTGTCAGCATTGCTTTTTGCTTTTGCACACACACTTCTTTTGTTTTTAAGCCATACATGCCCACTCTCCCAGAATATCCAGAAGACTCCCGAATTCTGCGTAGGTCTCCAGGACTCCCAGAGCAGGCCATTCACCCTCATTCTTCCCACTTCCTATTGCAGAGGGCGGAATGGGAGCCTCCATGACGAGATTCGCAGTGAATCACGTGAAGCCAAAATGATACATTCGCCACACATGCCCCCTTTTGTCCTCACACTTCACCTTCCCTCCGACCGGAATTCAATTCAGCGCGCATTGCTTTGCACGTCATTTATGAGCACAAAATGTAGTAGAGGCAACTCGCGCTGAATTGAATTGTCCCCTTAGTTTATAAGTCCAGTTTGACACCCACCACCTACTGCATTATTTATTTGACTGAAAATAAATGTATCAGACAAACATTTTTTAGGTGCAGTTGATATGGAGAATATTAAATTACTTCAACCATATCTACTGCAATGTTTATTCAAATGAAAAATGGGGCATTTATAAGTCACACAATTTTTGGTCACAATTAGTATAAATATGTTAAAATATTTTGAAGGCATACATACTGCGGTATTTATTTTAGGGTAAAAGAGGTATTTATTAGACAGACTAGCTAGTTTCATTATTAGAAACAAATGTATATTTAAAGAATTACACTAAATATGGTCTTTATTTTAGTGAATGTATAGAACAGTTTATTAGAATAAAGTACAGTATGTTTAAATAATTTCTATCACTGCTGTATTATTTTTGTGTGCATAAATAAGATGTTTTTTTATTAGAATCAATTTTATTAAATATCTTTGAACCACAGCTACTGCAGTATTTCTTTGAAAGAAAATGAGGCGTTTATAGACAAGTCAGGAAATTTGTTTTGTGGACTGGGCACCTCAGGAGGCCAAATAATGTTTTGTTTCTTTGCATTGTTCAGTTCTCCTGCCTGATGCCAGGACACAAATATGACTCTACGAGACCACTTTCCCTCAATTAGTGATCTCGGGTTATATTTACTAAACTGCGTGTTTGAAAAAATGGAGATGTTGCCCATAGCAACCAATCAGATTCTAGCTGTCAATTTGTAGACTGTGGTAAGCAAATGATAAATAGAATCTGATTGGTTAATATAGGCAACATCTCCACTTTTTCAAATATACCCCCTGATGTCCAGATGAACACCCGATCAGTATTCACAGTAATAGTTATAGGTGCTGTACCATACAGAAAGCTGACCCAGACACTCTTACAGGCATTGCAGCTAATCATTGTGTTTGCGCTTTTGGAGCTTAAAAAAGACTTTCTGTATATGCTGCCTTGTCATCTTCCTGTATGATGTGCCCTTGCGGTGTCCTTTGATTAAACGTAACAGCCTAATGTGGTTTAAAATGCACATCATTTTACCCAACCTAGCTATGGAATATTGCAACAATTAAGTTTACCATGGAAAAAGAACTTATTTATAAATTGAGTATCCTTTTGGTTTATTACAAATCCCAGCAATGAACTCAATATTGCAGAATAGTTTGCATATTCTTTATTAAACACTTACAGCATTTAGAAGCTAAAGTACAGATCAAT
This sequence comes from Mixophyes fleayi, assembly GCF_038048845.1. NCBI lineage: Eukaryota > Metazoa > Chordata > Amphibia > Anura > Limnodynastidae > Mixophyes > Mixophyes fleayi. The sequence continues at coordinate 109,161,941 of NC_134404.1, read as the reverse complement.
AAACTGCAGATTCTTTTCTCACATGCCCACTCCATAAGCGGTTTATTAAACTGGTCTGATTCTAAATGCCACAAATGATGTAATCACTTTTTTTTAACTAAATTATGAGCATCCTGACCCTCTGCAAATCTCATTCTAGCCCCGAAAACCATATGGTTGACATGCTGTGGTTGCTTAGCAACTGTACATACCTACTAGAGATTAGCAAGAGTTATTTTTCGAAATACATTGGACTTTTGTTGAGGTTCTCAAATGAAATTGTAAAATAAAAAACAAGCTGTTGCTTATACATAGCGTTTAACATTATTTTGAGTTAAAAATTCAATAAAAATAATCTAAGTAAATTTACATTATAATTTTTTCCCATCATATAATATAAACATATAGTAATATAATCAAACATCAGGTGAAACTGAAACAAAATGATACATTTTTATGGTGATTTACACGTTGCCTGTTAACCAGTCCGAGAAATATAAACATTAATAAGCACTTTGAGTTCTATTAGGAGAAAAGCGCTATATAAATGAGATTATTATTAATTTCACAATAATCCATCCAGATAAATGGTATATTAAGCATTAATATTAGGTATGCACAATTTTCCAAAATTCTGATTGCGTACTCATTCTTTTAGAAATAGTCTTTGGGCCTGATTCATCAAGGCGCGCATACAGAGCACAACCTGCGTTTGTCTTTAAACATAAAGAATTTGGGCAAGCGCATGCCCGGATTCGACAAGTAGCTGATCTGAAGATACGTGCACTGATGTATTCAGAGTAGTAGAGTTTTCCGGCGGGTTTGAAAAACCATTCAGATTCTAGCTATCATTTATTTAGTACATTCTACAAAATGACAGCTAGAATCTGATTGGTTGCTATAGGCAACATCTCCACTTTTCAAACCCGCCGGAAAACTCTCAGCTTGATACATTTACCCCCCTGCTCAGCTCTACTACACCCAACACTGCTGGATGCGTCCAATACTATGTGGGATATAAATGCGCAAAAGAACGCACAGGAAAAAAAACTGTTCAATTAATGTCGCCTGTTAATAATATATTCATTAATGATAAAACAGTTAAAAAAATGTTTTTTTTATATATTTTTCACCCCATGAATTACATTTATTAGGATATTGTTAATGTCTACTAAATATAAAATTCATGTTTACAGTTGCTCATATTCTAGCATGCAGACACGACTGTCATCACTGCTGATCAGGACTTAGACTAGCCCTGTAGCTGGAGCAAGAGATAAAGCAGGAAAACAAAGCTTGAATCGGACGTGGCTGCCTGCGCTCCAGTTTGACCTGTACTTACTGTACATTGACTCTGGGCGAACGCCGCTTCCCCGTCCTGTTCTTTCCCAGAAGTCATAAGCTGTAGTAAGTGTCCTTTGCGTACAAAGATGAATTGACAGTTGCTGCTTTCAGTTGCATCTGATCTGGTTCTGGGCATGTGAAGATTAAATTTGCGGATTATACGTACAAAATCTGCATTTACGTGATCTGATGAATTAGGCCCTTTAAGTCTGGATGTAGGAAAAGTGTTTTCATTTTGCCATGACTACATGTATGTGTGTAGATATATTTAAAATGTTGATGAGGTGTTAAGGTTTCAACATTACAGCACACCATACAAAATAAATAGTTAATCCATGGGGTTTACATTTTATTAATGTAAAGTGATACCTGAAGATAGGTGAATATAACTGGAGGTTGTTTTAACATTTTCAAAAAATCTACCTCTTGTGAAAATGACGAAATTCTAAAGAATTTACAGACATTTTACTTTTGATAAGTAACTGATTTAGAATGAACTGCTTATCACCACCGATACCTCCATCTCCGGCTGCTCATAATCAATAAGGTCTAGTCCCTGTTCTATTTGGGACATTGTGCAGAGAGTTTGTTTAAATGAGAATAATCTGATACAGACAAAGTCAAGTTGTTTTCAATTTAATAACTACATTGTGAGCACCACTCACTCAAAAAAGATACCTGTTAAAGATTTCCATGTTAAAGTGGAACCTAGCACTAAAATACATGTTGTCACATTACAGTGTAGCATGGAAGCAATACTGCACAATGGAAACACAAGTCTGCAGACAGGACAATGGGTGATTTGCTTTAGTGATCTGGATTTGGGCACAGAAACAGGTATATAGATACAACTAGATAATAAGGCAAACAGACATGACAAAGCAAAACAAAATGAGTTCACTATTGTATTTCAAAACCTAGAGATATGGCCCATTTAATAATGCACTGTCAGGTATTTTTTTCTGTTTTGCGACCTTATCGGCCTTATAACCTATCATTTTGCTGTTATTCTATTCTGCTGTGTACTTTATCAAGTGGCGTGGAATTGACGGGCAAGTAGTTACCATGTTGCAAACTCATTTTCTAGCTTCTACTTTGTGTAATGTAGTGTCATGCTGTTAAATGCAACCTAGCAGAAAATGGACAGTTTATTGACTATACAAACTTTTCTTTCCCCAAAGGTTTTTTTTTTTTACCTTCATCTTATAAATCAAAACAAAGCAGCTAAAATCATTTTACAAACAGATCTCAGTCTTAATTTTTGAAGAAAGGAAAAATATTTAAACATTTTTTTTTTTTAAGTCTTAGCATCAGTTCCAAAAATACATATTCATCATAAATCTACTGAATTGGATCAATTTGCTTCTAAACACACTGGGGCTGAGGCTGATGTTTTACTATAAAACTCAGGGCCGATTGCATTCACACAGAAACATCCATCCTAAGTCGCGAGATCCGTGCGAATCGGCAAATAGTTGTGATTGCGTGTGTATGCGGAAAGTATGGTGATACACTATTAAGTGTTTCAGTGCTGTTAATATGCCAATCATTATCATAATCTGCATGATGACTGATGATTGGTCAGAGCATGGAAAAGTTGCTCTATATTGGTAAGTATTGGTGTGACTGCACGTGATGGACATTGATAAAATGTATCAATACATTGGAAGTTTACAGGTCGACCTGGCCTGTCGGTTGCATCACGGCTCCCAGAAGAGCATGTTTTCATCACTCCATAGGGGTTTTTAATTTTTTCCCCAATGGATTAAGGCAGGAAGCACTAATCAAGAAGAGGATACCCCAGGATTTAGATAGCAATAAAAAGGAAAATGAGGGTGTGTGGTATAAGTTTTATTTGTTTGTAAAGTATTTTTTTTATGATGTAGTTCTACAAGTGCCAGTATTCTCTGGCACGTATGTGCATGCTGCATGCTGGTACTTCTAGTTCTACAAGGTCCAGCCTACCCAAACCACAAAATATTTGTCAGGGCTTACAGGAAACAGTAGTGCACCAGCAAAAAATGCTTTTTATCTCTTTTTAACTCTAAATGATCCTAACACCCACTAAGCATGAGTGTTGGGAAGAGCCCTAGTGCTTTCATCATAGGGCTGTTTCCTTCTAGCTTCTAGGATTGGAGGGGTGGCATATTTTTGGAGTGACTGATTTCCCTAGGGAATTTAGCCCTGTACTGAGCAGGTCTGGTCTGAGTAATATTATGACGAGGGGACCCCATGCTACGGGTTTCCATGCCCACAGCACTGCCTGTCATAGTGCTTGCAGTAGCTTTTTGCCACACTGTTTGCCCCACTAATTTTGCCATTACCAGCCTAGGCTATGAGTTCTGGTGCTGGGAATGAATCACAGCGGTTTCTTCTTGATTGTCTTTTAAGCTTTTTCTTTACAGTACCAAGGTAAGCTACACAAACTGGAGCCATTCCCACTCTGCGTCAGCCCCACTATATCAAAGTACCTATATTTTCCCCAAATCAGGAAATATCATTACTCCAGACTTATTTGCACTTTTCAAAAGTATATAATAAAAGCGTTGGTTGTATACCCATATAGAGGGAAAACATACATTATAACATTCAGTGAAAGTAGGTTTTTAAATCTTGTTAGTTACATGGATTGCTGCTTTAATGCCTATTTTGGTTACTTATGTCGAAGTGTACACACAATAAAAGAAAATATTTCAAACTACAAGGACTCAATTGGATTTAAACATCATGTTAGCAATTTCTACTTGTAAAATGCACATTCCCCTGACATATTTAATATCAAGAGGGTTATGTGCTAAAGGCATATCTTTTCACATGCATTTTGGATAGATGTTAACCTCCATTCTGTGGACAAAAGGGCTGTTTTTGTAAAAAAAAAAAAAAAAAAAATCTGTATAAAAGGGAGGATCTAACACACGCTCACGGAAATAAGTTATTCATTTAGTAAATCAGTCCCCACAGTCCTGGACGTTATTTCTTTGTATATGTGAAGAACACGTACTGTAAAATCTCTAAAGCACAGATAAGTGTTTTGGATTTAAAAATCATACATTTGTACTTTTGAACAAGCAACTATTATTGAATTCTGTTGCCTTAGTATATGCAACTATAATCCTCACATCATCCTGTTAATAAAATTATATATTTTTTCAGATATAGTTGTCATGAAATTGAAAGACTTGGCTGCATTTCAGTTAGTCTCTGTAAGTAGTAGTGTTTTTGTTAGATATGTAAAAATAATGCATTTCTGATGTCTGCTAAGAATTCCTAAAACATCTTAACTGAGAAACAGTGTCTCAGTTGTTTTAAATTAACAGATTAATTGTAATTAAACCTCTATATAACTCTTGTCCCTAAGTCAGCTTGCGCCAGCTCAAGAAATGGTTTTGGTTTTATCCAAAAGTCTGTCGCTATTTACTTCTGTTCTGTTACTGTTTACTATAGTGAATATGTGATCTCAATTTTCATTAACACGTTCTATTTATTCTAATTAAATACAAAAATAGTCATAAAATAATAAAAAATAATCACAATAAATGTATTTAAGCACAGTAACTTGACAGCTGTATGTATAATCAAGATGCAAAATAATGAAAAATGATGCATATCTGCTATATTCTTGGAATTAGCACATGAACACGAGGAAGATGGCATCTAAATAATCAGCAAATGTGTTCAATTGTAATAAAGGGTGTTTTAGTCTATGATACAATAGCTACTGCTGTACTGAGTTGCTAGGTAACACGCTACATTCTATTCCATCAGCTGCAATTTCTACCCTGGATAACTAACAGATGGGAACTGGTTATTGAGATGTAGACAAAAAGTGACATGGAATCTAATTATTTGTTGACAAACAAGAGTAATAATGTTGTATTAAAATAAAACTAATAACAGTGACTTTTCTGTGTTCTACTATGAAAATACAAAGCATAGGATTGGTTGAAATACAACTAGTAATAGGCAAATATCAAAACAAATATAGAGAATAAGATTTTGATGAAAGGATGAAAATGTAGCAGAAAACTGTAGAGTGTGTACAATGTGCTAATGCTTGGTACATTGTACTTTATGCTGCAGAGAAGCTTTATGAACTCGCTGTTGAGTGTTAAAAGCGAGGACAAAGTACAATGTTTCCAACATCTATACCTATGTTTTTAAAAACAATTAGACAATACATTTTGAAAATCGTGTGCAGACAGATACCCAAGCTCAGTATGTAGCGGTAAGGACCAAAACCTTTGCAGAAATGCAACTACTCAACTCTAAATTGAGATTACAACTATAGTCTACATATACAATGTGCCACAACATGAAACTCAAGATTAAAATGACAGAACTGTATTTCCGATGCGCGAGACGTGTAAAAAATAAATTACATTGCAATGTCGTTATGTTTACACATGTCCATTTTTCACCTACATCTCAAAATGCAAAGCAATTTTTAGATGCATCATTGTAAAATAAAAAAAAGTGGGAGGGGAATTCTCAACATGGGCATATACATATAAAAATCATAGAAAATATTAAAGCTGCAATTCCATGAAAACATCAGGGGGTAAATGTATGAATCTCCGGATTCTTCATCTCCGGCGTGTTCAGCCTCTTCAGTGCTTAAATTTAAAGCGGCGCTGCATTGTAAAGGAAAACTTCCCTTTACAATGCAGCGCCGCTTTAAATTTAAGGGCTGAAGAGGCTGAACACGCCGGAGATGAAGAATCCGGAGATTCATACATTTACCCCTAGGTGTGTTGTTTTTTTTAACATAAATCACAATGGCCGGCTATATGATGAATGTTGATATTTACCATTTCCCTTAGGTTTTTTTTAGGCTGCCATTAATAATGGCAATGACATTGCACATGAGCTCTGTCTACACTGTGACATCCTCTTTATCCCCCTATGTCCTGATACCACATGCTGAGAGCTAAGTAGCAGACTGACTGTGTCTGGCAACTACGTTTGGTTGTCAAACAGAGCTTTTGAAAAGGAGAAAATGATTTAAAGGAGGATCGCTAAGAATAAATGATGCTTACTTAAAAGGTACTACTACGGAAATTCTTTCCTGGAATAAAATGGTTCCAGGTAACATCATTTTATAAATTTAAATATTATATAGAAATACGGGATAGAAGACAAGATATTAGAGTTTGAATCAAGTTCCCCTAAATGCTTTGTAGCTTGTTTTTATACTGCTTAATCAGTGGCACACATAATCTGACCACCTGGAATGCATTGCTGTTAAGTTAGATAGATAGTGCCTTCAATAAAAAAAATCTATGAATAGCACATAACCCAAACATTCATGTATTAATAATGCAACAGCCAAGCCGTATGGTACCAAAAGTCCAAACTATGTAATAGCTTTGTAACATCAACCATGAATTTAGGGAATTGAAGATAAAAATACACAATCAATCTGGAAATTCAATTTCTTCAGAAAATAAATTGAAACAGACTAAAGGCAAAGAGTGCTGTGTATCAAAGGTCAAAGTAAAAAAAAAGTCCTTCTTACCCAGTACCCCAAGGCGATAGTTGACGGTGATGACTATAACATTTCCATAACTTGCTAGGACACTTCCATCAAACAAATTACCAGTGCCTTCCATATAGGATCCTCCATGAATGTACACCATCACAGGCTTGGGACCTCCACTATCTCTGATGTCTGGAAAAGAAAATATGTTTAAATATATTTATAGCAAATGATCCTAGGAATAAGAATTAGTTTATCCCATTTTCAATGTTTCTTAAGTTAGAAGTATGACTTTGATGATTATTTTAAAATCATTCTTACAGTATGTTTTAATATTCTTTATAAGTGCATGTTTTTTATTTGTTGCATTATACGTTTTGTTATTCTAAACATGCAATGTTAAATAATGTCTTGTTCTGTATTATTATTTTTTTTCCACTTGTTTACATTTATGTTTTACACCAGGGAGCAAATCATTAACACTGAACACACAATACATCAAGAAGCATTGAATTTTGTTTTCTGAAATTCCTTAGGAACTTAGAAGGCGGTAGTCATGGTTACGATATGATGCCTTTATCCTTGTGTTCCCAGGACAGTCCTGTATCTTTTTCTTTTTTTTGCACCTCTGATAATTTTAAATTGAAATTCTTATATTTCCTGTATTTAGAGTTGTCATTCACTCAGAGTAAAGACAGCTTTTGAGAATAAGTTATGCTAACTGTTTTACAGATAATAATATTGAGGAAATAAGTATATAAAGTTATATTAGCTTAGAATATACATTAAAAAGCAGTCCTGAATGTGAGCTGTGTACTTATATGTATAAAATAAAGTTGATGTTTATTGTAGAACCTAACAACCATTTCATAGAATATATGTGGATTTTCCCATTATATATTCAGAAATACATATCACATTTCTTTAAAGTCTTGTCAAGTACTGCTTTTGTATATATTAGAGGTTATATTGTCGAAAATGTTATTGTTTGTTATCTCTCTATTATTATTGCCTAATAAGAAAGAATGTATATGTTCTTTAAGTGCACAGTATATGGTTATCTCATACCATAAATCTGTATATTTCAATTTTTTTCTCTGCAGTTAAGAGTTCCCTAAGGATTCTGGGATTAACAATATCTTCAGAGGAATTGGCAAGGGCTTAAACCATGTTAGAATCTTATCTCATTCAGAAATGTATCAGGAATGACAATTTCAAATATTTAAAAAGATTTATAGCACACAATAGAAACAATAAATTATTTTGGTTGTCCAGAATGTGACATAGGTGCGAATTCAATTGGCCTTAAGGTCCCATAGGAACTTTGTGCAATATGTTCCAGTGAAGAAATACTGCAATTACGATACAGGAAACGTCGCTCGTTTTTACTAAAACCACAAAAATGAGCAAAGATTCCTCTTTGAAACTTCCCACAGATTCGCATATTGTGGAGGATCCTTTGGATCCACATCGCTAATTGAATCTCCCCCATGGAATAACACATTTATTTTACTCTTTCTGGCAATGTACTAAGATTCTGGTAAATGGTTCATAACTGTTTTATATGTATTGTAAAGAAAATGATTGTCTGAGAAGGGAGATCAGTTTCACTCTTAGGGGATAAGTTTTATTAGGAACCAAGAGAGATACAATATAATATAGCTGGATGAATGTTCTGAATATTGATTTAATTGGGATCAAAGCCAACTAGGATGCTATCTGGTAGAGTTTGTATATTCTTCCTCCATGTAGGATCCTTCTGCCCTCTGGTGTCTCTGGCTTCTCTCCATGATCCAAAAAACATAATGTTAGTTTATTGCCTTTCAACTAAACTGGGCTTAGTGTGTTTGAGTGCATTGTACCTGTAGTAGGGAAAATAGACTTTAATGTTCCACCTATATAAAGAGTACTACATTGTAGAAGCAGGCCATAAGATCCCCAATAGTTATAGCCTGGAAATTGTATTTTTTCGTCAGGTAATCACGTTCACATTGGATAATAACATTGTGAACTTAGTTAGATAGAACTTGATAGATAGATGGATAGATAGATAGATAGATAGATAGATAGATAGATAGATAGATAGATAGATAGATAGATAGATAGATAGATAGATAGATAATAGCTGGAAAGGATAGATAGATAGATAGATAGATAGATAGATAGATAGATAGATAGATAGATAGATAGATATGACATAAATAGATAGATAGATAGATAGATAGATAGATAGATACACAGAAGATGGACATATATGACATAGATAGACAGAATATAGATAAATATGACATAGACAGACAGATAGATAGATAGATAGATAGATAGATAGATAGATAGATAGATGTGAGATAAATACATAGAAAGATAATTAGAAAGATATGAGATAGATTCATAGATAGATAGATAGATAGATAAATAGAGCTAGATAGATAGATTGATAGATAGATAGATAGATAGATAGATCGATAGATAGATAGATAGATAGATAGATAGATAGATAGATAGATAGATAGATAGATATCTAGCGGTATGCAAATGATTTTGATAATACATGATGGCAGACTTGGGGCTAGATTTACTAAGCTGCGGGTTTGAAAAAGTGAGGATGTTGCCTATAGCAACCAATCAGATTCTAGCTGTCATTTTGTAGAAGGTACTAAATAAATGAAAGCTAGAATCTGATTGGTTGCTATAGGCAACATCCCCACTTTTTCAAACCCGCAGCTTAGTAAATCTAGCCCTTAGAGTGCTTTTAGTATAAGATCGGATACATTCAGATTTACTCAGATGATTAGACACATCATCTCTACTGATCAAGTTCTCAGGTGTGAAAAAATGTATTAAAGGTTAAGAATATGAGATTTATATCAACATGATTAGTATTGTTAATATCGTTGTTGTGGAGTGATACTTATGAACTACAGTTTGTTTTTTGCTAAAGAGGTTTCACCTCCACCGCTGAATACTAATGAGATTAATTAAAGGTCAGTCACATAAACACTCCTTTGGAGCAAGTTTATTCATTCTTATTACATGTTTATGATTTATTTATTTTGCATCAATTTATGATAATACATTAGGTTTGTACATTTGTTTGGCCATATAGTTGGTTAACAGGGTCAAACACAGGAATTTTATAGGGGGATTTCCAAAATTTTCCAAAAATAATGAGCCAGCTTTGACTGTGCACATGTATGTGTGTGTGTGTGTGTGTGTGCGTGTATATTTATATATTTATATATATATATATATATATATATATATATATATATATATATATATACATACAATTCCCCCCTCATTTACTCTATTCCCCCTCATCGCACATCTGATCCCCTGTATCACACCTCTGTTCACCCTCATCACACCTCTAATCCCCATCACACCTCTGTCCCCCCTCATTATACCTCTGTCCCCCCTCATCACACTATTGTCCCCCTCATTAAAACTATATTCTCCCTCATCACACCTCACTTCCACCTCAACACACCTCTGTCCCCCATCCCACCTCTTTTCCCCCTGAATACAGCTCTGTCCCCCTCATTACACCTTTGTTCCCCAACATCACACCTCAGTTCCCCCTCATCACACCTCTGTCCCCCCACATCACACCTCTGTTCCCCCTCATTACACCTCTGTCCCCCCTCATCACACCTCTGTCCCCCCACATCACACCTCTGTTCCCCCTCATCACACCTCTGTTCCCCCTCATCACAACTCTGTTCCCACTCATCACAACTCTGTGCCCCCTCATCACAACTCTGTGCCCTCTCATCACACCTCTGTCCACCTCATCACACCTCTGTTCCCCCTATTACACAATAATTCACTCATCTTCCTATGGTCTGGTCTCCACAGTTTCTCCGGCTGCAGCTCCTCACTGACAATGTCGGGACATAATGATGACATCATGCTCAACAGTTAGTCAGTGAGAAAAAGGAAGCCAGGCTCTGGGCTAGGGGGGGCAATCGCCACCTATCAGCCCTGGAAGAGAAGCAGCTGGCTGTTAGATGTGAAAATGAAGCTTCGGGTCACAGGGGAAGGGGTTTCCAGGCAACTGGAACCCCCCTCCCCCTGTGTGCACGCATGACAAAGTGCACATTGGTTTACAATGAAATGATATATAAACACAAAATGGGATGAGTGCCCTAATTATTAGTCTTTCTACTAGGGATGAGCGCGCTCGGATTTCTGAAATCCGAGCCCACCCGAACGTTGCGGATCCGAGTCGGATCCGAGACAGATCCGGGTATTGGCGCCAAATTCAAAAGTGAAACTGAGGCTCTGACTCATAATCCCGTTGTCGGATCTCGCGATACTCGGATCCTATAAATTCCCCGCTAGTCGCCGCCATCTTCACTCGGGCATTGATCAGGGTAGAGGGAGGGTGTGTTAGGTGGTCCTCTGTGCTGTTTAGTTCTGTGCTGTTTAGTTCTGTGCTGTTTAGTTCTGTGCTGTTTAGTGCTGTGCTGTGCTGTGCTGTTTAGTGCTGTGCTGTGCTGTGCTGTGCTGTGCTGTGCTGTGTTCTGCAGTATCAGTCCAGTGGTGCTGTGTGCTGTGCTCTGTCCTTCTGAGGTCAGTGGTGCTGCTGGGTCCTGTGCTGTGTCCTGTTCAGTCCAGTGGTGCTGTGTCCTGTGCTCTGTGCTTCTAAGGGCATAGTTATTTCCCCAATATTCCCCTGTGTTTAAAAAAATAAAAAAAAGTTTTTTTAAAAAATACCAAAAACTACTTTAATATTTTTTAATTACCACAAAATTTTCACAACCAATCCTGCAGTATAAGCCCATTGGTACTGCAATATTACCAAGTTCACACATTCAGCAGTAAAAGTCCAGTGGTACTGCAATATTACAAAGTTTACACATTCTGCAGTATCAGTCCAGTGGTGCTGTGTCCTGTGCTCTGTCCTGCTGAGTTCCGTAGTGCTGCTGGGTCCTGTGCCGTGTCCTGTTCAGTCCAGTGGTGCTGTGTCCTGTGCTCTGTGCTTCTAAGGGCATAGTTATTTCCCCATTATTCCCAAGTTTTTAAAAAATAAAAAAAAAGTAAAAAAAAATAAAAAATTAAAAAAAAAAAAAATATAATAATTATAACCAAATTTGCAAAACCAATCCAGCATTATAAGTCCATTGGTACTGCAATATTACCAAGTTCACACATTCTGCAGTATCAGTCCAGTGGTGCTGTGTCCTGTGCTCTGTCCTGCTGAGTTCCGTAGTGCTGCTGGGTCCTGTGCCGTGTCCTGTTCAGTCCAGTGGTGCTGTGTCCTGTGCTCTGTGCTTCTAAGGGCATAGTTATTTCCCCACTATTCCCAAGTTTTTTAAAAATAAGAAAAAAGTAAAAAAAAATAAAAAATTTAAAAAAAAAATAAAAAATAATAATTATAACCAAATTTGCAAAACCAATCCAGCAGTATAAGTCCATTGGTACTGCAATATTACCAAGTTCACACATTCTGCAGTATCTTGTGCTACATATAATGGAGACCAAAAATTTGGAGGATAAAGTAGGGAAAGATCAAGACCCACTTCCTCCTAATGCTGAAGCTGCTGCCACTAGTCATGACATAGACGATGAAATGCCATCAACGTCGTCTTCCAAGCCCGATGCCCAATCTCGTAGTACCGGGCATGTAAAATCCAAAAAGCCCAAATTAAGAAAAAGTAGCAAAAAGAGAAACTTAAAATCATCTGAGGAGAAACGTAAAGTTGCCAATATGCCATTTACGACACGGAGTGGCAAGGAACGGCTTAGGCCCTGGCCCGTGTTCATGACTAGTGGTTCAGCTTCACCCACGGATCTTAGCCCTCCTCCTCCTCCCCCCCCCTACAAAAAATTGAAGAGAGTTATGCTGTCAGCAACAAAACAGCAAACAACTCTGCCTTCTAAAGAGAAATTATCACAAATCCCCAAGGCGAGTCCAAGGGTGTTGGTGGTTGTCAAGCCTGACCTTCCCATCACTGTACGGGAAGAGGTGGCTCGGGAGGAGGCTATTGATGATGTAGCTGGCGCTGTGGAGGAACTTGATGATGAGGATGGTGATGTGGTTATTGTAAATGAGGCACCAGGGGGGGAAACAGCTGATGTCCATGGGATGAAAAAGCCCATCGTCATGCCTGGTCAGAAGACCAAAAAATGCACCTCTTCGGTCTGGAGTTATTTTTATCCAAATCCAGACAACCAATGTATGGCAATATGTAGCTTATGTAAAGCTCAAATAAGCAGGGGTAAGGATCTTGCCCACCTAGGAACATCCTCCTTTATACGTCACCTGAATAACCTTCATAGTTCAGTGGTTAGTTCAGGAACTGGGGCTAGGACCCTCATCGGTACAGGGACACCTAAATCCCGTGGTCCAGTTGGATACACACCAGCAACACCCTCCTCGTCAACTTCCTCCACAATCTCCATCAGATTCAGTCCTGCAGCCCAAGTCAGCAGCCAGACTGAGTCCTCCTCAATACGGGATTCATCCGAGGAATCCTGCAGCGGTACGCCTACTACTGCCACTGCTGCTGTTGCTGCTGTTAGTCGGTCATCTTCCCAGAGGGGAAGTCGTAAGACCGCTAAGTCTTTCACCAAACAATTGACCGTCCAACAGTCGTTTGCCATGACCACCAAATACGATAGTAGTCACCCTATTGCAAAGCGTATAACTGCGGCTGTAACTGCAATGTTGGTGTTAGACGTGCGCCCGGTGTCCGCCATCAGTGGAGTGGGATTTAGAGGGTTGATGGAGGTATTGTGTCCCCGGTACCAAATCCCCTCGAGATTCCACTTCACTAGGCAGGCGATACCAAAAATGTACAGAGAAGTACGATCAAGTGTCCTCAGTGCTCTTAAAAATGCGGTTGTACCCACTGTCCACTTAACCACGGACATGTGGACAAGTGGTTCTGGGCAAACGAAGGACTATATGACTGTGACAGCCCACTGGGTAGATGCATCCCCTTCCGCAGCAACAGCAACAGCTGCATCAGTAGCAGCATCTACAAAATGGCTGCTCATGCAAAGGCAGGCAACATTGTGCATTACAGGCTTTAATAAGAGGCACAACGCTGACAACATATTAGAGAAAATGAGGGAAATTATCTCCCAGTGGCTTACCCCACTTAGACTCTCATGGGGATTTGTGGTGTCAGACAATGCCAGTAACATTGTGCGGGCATTAAATATGGGCAATTTCCAGCACGTCCCATGTTTTGCCCACACCATTAATTTGGTGGTGCAGCATTACCTCAAGAGTGACAGGGGTGTGCAGGAGATGCTTGCGGTGGCCCGCAAAATTGCTGGACACTTTCGGCATTCAGCCAGTGCCTACCGCAGACTAGAGGCACATCAAAAAAGCTTGAACCTGCCCTGCCATCACCTCAAACAAGAGGTTGTGACGCGCTGGAACTCCACCCTCTATATGCTGCAGAGGATGGAGGAGCAGCAAAAGGCCATTCAGGCCTACACAGCCACCTACGACATAGGCAAAGGAGTGGGGATGCGCCTGAGTCAAGCGCAGTGGAGACTGATTTCCGTGTTGTGCAAGGTTCTGCAGCCATTTGAACTTGCCACACGAGAAGTCAGTTCCGACACTGCCAGCTTGAGTCAGGTCATTCCCCTGATCAGGCTGTTGCAGAAGCAGCTGGAGAAAGTGAGGGAGGAGCTGGTAAGCCATTGCGATTACAGCAAGCATGTAGCTCTTGTGGATGTAGCCCTTCGTACGCTTTGCCAGGATCCGAGGGTGGTCACTCTTTTAAAGTCAGAGGAATACATTCTGGCCACCGTGCTCGATCCTCGGTTTAAAGCGTATGTTGTGTCTCTGTTTCCGGCGGACACAAATCTACAGCGGTGCAAAGACCTGCTGGTCAGGAGATTGTCCTCTGAAGAGGACCGTGACATGCCAACAGCTCCACCCTCATTTTCTTCCACATCTATGGCTGCGAGGAAAAAGCTCAGTTTTCCCAAAAGAGGCACTGGCGGGGATGCTGATAACATCTGGTCCGGACTGAAGGACCTGCCAACCATTGCAGACATGTCTACTCTCGCTGCATTGGATGCTGTGACAATAGAAAAAATTGTGGATGATTACTTTGCTGACACCATCCAAGTAGACATGTCAGACAGTCCATATTGTTACTGGCAGGAAAAAAAGGCAGTTTGGAAGCCCCTGTACAAACTGGCTCTATTTTACCTGAGTTGTCCCCCCTCCAGTGTGTACTCGGAAAGAGTTTTTAGTGCAGCGGGGAACCTGGTCAGTGAGCGGCGAAGGAGGTTGCTTCCTCACAACGTTGAAAAAATGATGTTTATAAAAATGAATAATCAATTCCTCAATGAAGTACAGCACTGCCCTCCAGATACTACAGAGGGACCTGTGGTTGTGGAGTCCAGCGGGGACGAATTGATAATGTGTGATGAGGAGGAAGTAGACACTGTAGGGGGAGAGGAATCAGAGGTTGAGGATGAGGACGACATCTTGCCTCAGTAGAGCCTGTTTAGTCTGTACAGGGAGAGATGAATAGCTTTTTTGGTGTGGGGGCCCAAACAAACCAATCATTTCAGTCAAAGTTGTTTGGTAGGCCCTGTCGCTGAAATGATTGGTTTGTTAAAGTGTGCATGTCCTATTTCAACAACATACCTCTCAACTGCAGCTCATCCCTCCTCTGCGGGGATAATGTCTCCTGTGCTCTGACACGTCACTCTGTGTACTCTCAGCCTCAGGATCTGACACTACAGCTACCATGCCTCTTGTAGCAGCCCTCACTCCAGGGCTTCTTCCATGTGCAGTGTCCCCCTCTCTCTTGGGTTCACTATAGTGGCATGGAGTTCTCCCCCTCATCCAGGGCACACATTCCTTGCCCTGGCTCAGTCACCACGCTCAGACTTCCAGGCAATGCTGGGGGAGCCTGGGAGCTTCCACCCCAGGTCCCCAGCTACAACTCTCCTCTCCTGTGTCTTCTCTCTCTTTCTGACACTTTAAAGATCGTGCCTTTAAATGAAAAAGTCAGTCTTCATTGCACGACTATGTGCAAGTGCAACAGGGACATTTTTTTGGGTTTACAAAGTCAAACAATAACACTTCGACCCTGTCTGTCTGGGGTCTCTCAATGACGAATTGTCTGTAGCATGTTTGGAGGAGGTATTGTGGCCCCGGTATCAAATTGGGTACCGGGGCCACCCCACTATGCAGTCCAGATACTTGTTTGGTGGAATTCCGACACGTGGAGGGTTTTTTAATTATATTGTGGCCTCGGTACCAAATTGTGTACCGGGGCCACCACACTACGCAGTCAAGATACTTGTTTGGTGGAATTCAGACCAGTTGAGGGTTTTATTATTATATTGTGTGGACCACTCTATCTATACCACACTACAACTCTATACCACTCTATTTCCTACTTTAATTCTATTTAATTCTATTTCCTACTTTAATTCTATTACTAATTAATTACCATAAAGAGGAACAAAAAAAACCAATTTTACCAAAAGTATAATATGACTTAGACTTACAAACACTACACTTTAAAGATCGTGCCTTTAAATGAAAAAGTCAGTCTTCATTGCACGACTATGTGCAACAGGGACATTTTTTTGGGTTTACAAAGTCAAACAATAACACTTCGACCCTGTCTGTCTGGGGTCTCTCAATGACGAATTGTCTGTAGCATGTTTGGAGGAGGTATTGTGGCCCCGGTATCAAATTGGGTACCGGGGCCACCCCACTATGCAGTCCAGATACTTGTTTGGTGGAATTCCGACACGTGGAGGGTTTTTTAATTATATTGTGGCCTCGGTACCAAATTGTGTACCGGGGCCACCACACTACGCAGTCAAGATAGATAGATGCGTATTGCGTATCATAGATAAAGTACATTCAGTGGTGTGGGGCAAATTGAAAAATATTCCAAATGCACTGACATTATCAAAAACAAGAGGTTGTCACACGCTAAAACTCCAACATGTATATGATGGAGAGGATGGAGGAGCAGCCGTATGTGTAGTGTAATGCAGATCTGTTGAAGGTTTTTTATATATTTTATTGTGGTGCCCAGTGCCCACTCCTCTACGCAGTCCAGATACATTTATTGGTGCGAATCATAAAAGTTCAGGGTTTTTAATATATATTGTGGTGACCCACTCCTCTACGCAGTCCAGGTACATTTATTGGTGCGATTCATAAAAGTTCAGGGTTTTTAAGATATCTTGTGGTGACCCACTCCTATACGCAGTCCAGGTACATTTATTGGTGCGATTCATAAAAGTTCAGGGTTTTTAAGATATCTTGTGGTGACCCACTCCTATACGCAGTCCAGGTACATTTATTGGTGCGATTCATAAAAGTTCAGGGTTTTTAATAGATATTGTGGTGACCCACTCCTCTACGCAGTCCAGGTACATTTATTGGTGCGAATCATAAAAGTTCAGGGTTTTTAATAGATATTGTGGTGACCCACTCCTCTACGCAGTCCAGGTACATTTATTGGTGCGAATCATAAAAGTTCAGGGTTTTTAATATATCTTGTGGTGACCCACTCCTCTACGCAGTCCAGGTACATTTATTGGTGCGATTCATAAAAGTTCAGGGTTTTTAATAGATATTGTGGTGACCCACTCCTCTACGCAGTCCAGGTACATTTATTGGTGCGAATCATAAAAGTTCAGGGTTTTTAAGATATCTTGTGGTGACCCACTCCTATACGCAGTCCAGGTACATTTATTGGTGCGATTCATAAAAGTTCAGGGTTTTTAAGATATCTTGTGGTGACCCACTCCTATACGCAGTCCAGGTACATTTATTGGTGCGATTCATAAAAGTTCAGGGTTTTTAATAGATATTGTGGTGACCCACTCCTCTACGCAGTCCAGGTACATTTATTGGTGCGAATCATAAAAGTTCAGGGTTTTTAATAGATATTGTGGTGACCCACTCCTCTACGCAGTCCAGGTACATTTATTGGTGCGAATCATAAAAGTTCAGGGTTTTTAATATATCTTGTGGTGACCCACTCCTCTACGCAGTCCAGGTACATTTATTGGTGCGATTCATAAAAGTTCAGGGTTTTTAATAGATATTGTGGTGACCCACTCCTCTACGCAGTCCAGGTACATTTATTGGTGCGAATCATAAAAGTTCAGGGTTTTTAATATATCTTGTGGTGACCCACTCCTCTACGCAGTCCAGGTACAATTATTGGTGCGAATCATAAAAGTTCAGGGTTTTTAATATATCTTGTGGTGACCCACTCCTCTACGCAGTCCAGGTACATTTATTGGTGCGATTCATAAAAGTTCAGGGTTTTTAATAGATATTGTGGTGACCCACTCCTCTACGCAGTCCAGGTACATTTATTGGTGCGAATCATAAAAGTTCAGGGTTTTTAATATATCTTGTGGTGACCCACTCCTCTACGCAGTTCAGGTACAATTATTGGTGCGAATCATAAAAGTTCAGGGTTTTTAAGATATTGTGGTGACCCACTCCTCTACGCAGTCCAGGTACAATTATTGGTGCGAATCATAAAAGTTCAGGGTTTTTAAGATATTGTGGTGACCCACTCCTCTACGCAGTCCAGGTACAATTATTGGTGCGAATCATAAAAGTTCAGGGTTTTTAAGATATTGTGGTGACCCACTCCTCTACGCAGTCCAGGTACAATTATTGGTGCGAATCATAAAAGTTCAGGGTTTTTAAGATATTGTGGTGACCCACTCCTCTACGCAGTCCAGGTACAATTATTGGTGCGAATCATAAAAGTTCAGGGTTTTTAATATATATTGTGGTGACCCACTCCTCTACGCAGTCCAGAAAGATACCTTGTTGCAACGTTTTGGACTAATAACTATATTGTGAGGTGTTCAGAATACACTGTAAATTAGTGGAAATGCTTGTTATTGAATGTTATTGAGGTTAATAATAGCCTAGGAGTGAAAATAAGCCCAAAAACTTGATTTTTAAACTTTTTATGTTTTTTTCAAAAAAAATCCGAATCCAATACCTTAAATCCGAACCGAGACCTTTCGTCAAGTGTTTTGCGAGACAAATCCGAACCTCAAAAATAACGAAAATCCGGATCAAAAACACAAAACACGAGACCTCAAAAGTCGCCGGTGCACATCCCTACTTTCTACAAGTGTTGATCAATTCACTGTACTGTGTATTTTCATCCAATTGTATTCAGCTTCTTGACCATGAGATTTGATTATTCCAAGGGGTCCATTTGTATATCTTGTTTTTAATGAGTTATATTTAATACATATTTTTATGATTATTATCAACTGCTAGTAACCGTGTTTATGGTAAATTTGTTTTTATTAGACCTTGAACACTGTTCCATACTTTTCTTATTTTTTGGGGGCAGATCTCATACGGATCCTAAAACAGCCTGTTCTACATTGTAATCGGTTATAATTTTTTATTTTACTTTATTCCTCATTTTATGTTTACTGTAAAGCAGGTTTTCCATTATTAAACTGATGAAAAACAAACATTTCTGTGTATTTTGATTTAATAATTATCTGAGCATGTTAATATTAGAATATACAAATTAAGCTAACCAATCACAAGAGGTTTTGAAGTGTGCAAAGACCAGTGCCCATTATGTGTAAATTGCACTAGTCAGTTGTTGACCATGTATTCTTCATGTGCATACTTGTGCAAGAATCTGCCTTTGACTGCAACAAATTGTTTTTAAAGTTGATATGTACACATTAAGATTCCCTGTGTGAATTCCAATGCACATATCATTTATACAGCAATGATATCTGACATACGTATGTGTGATGAAGCTCACAAGGGTAGCCATGGACCTGAGAAGCAGGAGGAAATTTATACACCATAGCTGAGTAAATCTGCCTTTAAAATTGTACCAATGACATATTATCGGGAATATTACAGTTATTATTCAGAATTAATTTTATTTTGTTCATTTCAGGGTGGAATTCTAACAATTCATTAACAGGGTTTATCTGATATAAGGATTTGTGGACAAATTTGTTTTTAAATGTTAGTTTTGAATTTCAAAAAAACAATGTACACATTTACATTCTATATCACTTGTCACCATCAAATTTTCATGTTAGATTATTATTATGTTTAACTAATATAATAATAATAACACACTAAGAAAAAATAAAAAGCAACATATTTGCTTAATTATAGTTAGCAATTTAAAAAAGTGGCATTACCAAAATGTGACTTTTAAGTGTTAACATTAAATATAACAAATATTTTCAATACATTTAGCTAGCAGTGTTTTAATTAATAGGATATGGTGACAATATTTTTTGTAGGTGAAAATATCATGGATGGACCATCTGTATGAATGTAACTTTCCCTACAATAATATAATCATGTTTCTACTGTACATTTACAAAATAAGTGTGTGCACCTCATTGTTGTTGTAAAGCTAAATACTGCAAGAACTCCATATCTCATGAATTACAAAACATCACCTGTTGATATGTAGTCACCATGATTGTGACATTAGTATGAGTAAGGAATGAAAGATAAATTATTAATCTAAAATCATTAGCTGTGTGTTTGCACCAGATTTGAACATTGCTAATTGTATGCTTGGAGGTAACACAGAGGGAGAACTCTTCCCTAATTAAAATTACATAGAATTAGAGAGTACCCACTGAGAACAGTAATGAAATGTTAGTACTACTGTTAAACCAGTTACAAATCTAAGAGTACTTGCAAAACGGTTGTTTATTCCTAATCTGGGGCAATTTTTGTTGTTCTTTTAACAATACGTTGTCTCTCTGCAGGATGACGTATAAACCAGTTGAAACCAGACTATGTAATTAGATTCTAACAGGTACACTCTTCAACCTGTCACTGAAGACAAGCAAGAAAACCATGGTGCTTCTTTTTCAATGTCAATTATATCCAATATAATTGATTGTTTCTTGATAGCTATCACTTTGGTTATATGGGGTCTAATCTCCTTCAATAGTCTCAAAAGTATTATTCACTCGTTGCTCTGAACAGTAGTGTTAAGTTGTGGAAACAGGCAGTGGACTTGTTACCATTAGTAACATTATTCAAGCATTAATCAAGCTTGTTTATAGTACTATATGGAGAGCCTAAAACATAGTGCATTGTGTGTTGATGTAATTTGCAGTGAAGTTCAGAAACATCTATAAATGTCCCCTTTTTGCTTTTATCATTATGCATGTTGATTCAGTAAGAGTGGTAATTTCAATAAATAATGTATGGATGTTTTAAAGGCTTAACAAATATGGAAGCCTGCCTTCAACTACTGTATAGTAACAATCAAGTAATGTATATTAATATAACTCATATAATTTAATCTATACATATTCTCAGCTAAGCTAAGGCGAAAAATGAAGAAATAATGGAAGAAAAAATTATAATAATCTTGAAAAGTCACCACTTGCCAGCATTTGGTCAGCTATAGTGTATGTTTGTGATTTCAAAAATATGTATTAGGAAATATATGTGCATATGAGTGTCACAGTGCTGGATGTGTCACAAATATTTGAGTAACAAGTAAAAATTCTGTTTAATTAAAATATAGTTTGAATGTACTTTGATTTCAAATACAGTCACATTTACTCATGGTTCTGTTTTCATTTAATACAATATTTTAATATTGATATGTCACATAAAAATGAATTGTGTGACATGTCACTGGATTTGTTACAACCACCTGTGTACATATTTATATTGTGTTTTTGTTAAGCTAAATACTGCAAGAACAAAATATCTCAGGAATTACAAAACATCACCTGTTGATTTTTGGTCTTCATGATTGTGACATTGATATGATTAAGGAATGAAAGATAAATTATTAATCTGAAATCATTAGCTGTGTGTTCGCAGCAGATTTGTACATTGCTAATTGTATGCTTGGAGGTAACACAGAGGGAGATTGTTTCAGAACTCTTCCTTAATTAAAATTACATAGAATTAGAGAGTACCCACTGAGAACAGTAATGAAATGTTAGTACTACTGTTGAACCAGTTAGAAATCTAAGAGTACTTGCAAAACGGTTGTTTATTCCAAATCTGGGGCAATTTTGCAGTTCTTTTAACAATACGTTGTCTCTCTGCATGGTGATGTGTAAACCAGTGGAAACGACCATGTAATTAGATTCTTATAGGTACACTCTTCAACCTGTCACTGAAAACAAGCAAGAAAACCATGGTGCTTCTTTTTCAATGTCAATTATCTCCAATATAATTGATTGTTTCTTGATAGCTATCACTTTGACAAATATCCTAGTTTATTGAGGCTACTGGTTATATGGGGTCTAATCTCCTTCAATAGTCTCAAAGGTATTATTTACTTGTGTTGTTCTGATCAGCAGTGTTAAGTGGCGGAAGCAGGCAGTGGACTTATCACCATTAGTAACATTAATCAACCATTAATCGATCTTGTTTACAGTATTATATGGAGAGTTTAAAACATAGTGCATTGTGTGTGTGGATGTAATTTGGACTACAGTTCAAAAACATCTATAAATGTTCCCTTTGTGTTCTCACTGTTATGCATGTTGATTCAGTAAGAGTGGAGATTTCAACAAATAATGTATGGATATTTTAAATCAGGCCTGGCCAACTGGTGGCTCTCCAGCCTTTGTGAAACTACAAGCTCCTGCATGCTCTGCCAGCAGATATCCAGCCAACAGCTGGCAAAGGCAAGCTGGGACTTGTAGTTTCACAACACCTGGAGAGCCACAGGTTGACCAGGCTTGCTTTAAAGCCTTAACAAACAGCCCACCTTCAACTACTGTATAGTGACAACTAAATAATCTATTTTAATATAACTTATTTCATCATCATCATTTATTTATATAGCGCCAACATATTCCGTAGCGCTTTACAATTGGGGATATAAGTGAGTCTATACTTATTCTCAGTCACACTAAGGAGATAAACAAATAAAATATGGAAAAAACCAGTATAACAATCTTGAAATGCCACCACTTGAAACCATTTGGACACCTATATTATATGTCTGTGATTTCCAACATGTGTATAAGGAAACATATGTGGATATGAGTATCACGTTGCTGGATGTGTCACAAGTATTTGAGTAACAAGTGAAAACTCTATTAAATAAAAAAAAAAAGATTGAATTCACTTTTATTTTAAACACAGTCATATTTACTCTTATTTTTATTTATTATAATATTTTAATACTGATGTCTCAAATAACATTATATTATGTGCTATGTCTCAATGGATTTGTTACAACCATCGGTTTACAGGTGGTTGTAACAAATCCAGATTATAAATTAAACAGATTATAAATTAATTAAAGTTAAAATTTTGCTCAACATTCTGAAAGTTTAAAGTTTAAAATGTCTGTTCAATAAAAGACATTTCTACCACTAGTAGGGATTACAAATGCTTATGTGGGGCATTTTATCATTTTTATGACACTATTAGAATTTGAAATTACAAATAAAATATGGATATTTAAATCCTGCTTTTGACCCATATTAAATTAATAATATATTATTAACTGTAGATTGTAAACAAATACACTGTATAACGCAGGCATTTTGTTCAGACACATGCACTATTTTAGCTAATGTATTAAAAAAGTTTTGTTTTATATACAAACGTGCCAACTATTTATTCAAGCTAACAATGCTTCTTGATGTACCATGTTGGTGTATCGATAAGTTTTGAAAGATAGAAAACAAAACTCTACATCTTAAGAAACATCAAAATTTTGGATAATGAAATATATTGATTTCAGTCTTTTGTTTGAAAGTAAAATACAGCACCACATATTCTCATTAGCAATATTCAAATGAATATATTCAGGGGATGTTAGAAGACATGCAAAAAGAGTATGTTGAGAGACTTAAAACAGTGTTAGTTCAAAGAGTTCACAAAATATATTCAAGAAGTGGGATGTAAGTTATCAAAAATTCTTGTCAAGAACACAAGAAGAGCTTTGGTGTACACACTTACTGTTTGCATAAAAATGTAAAACGCAACAACATTCAGTCGAAAAAAAATGTAGAAGAAAATATAAAACAAGCAAGAAGACAAAACACATCAATCAAAAATGGGATAAAAAGAAAAACTCTTCAAAATAGAGACAAGAAGTCAAGAAAAAGAAAAGGAGGTATATTTTCAGGGATTCCTTGTCATGCAAATCAGTTTGGTGGCAAAAAAATACCTTCATCTTCAGCACCTTCATTATCACCTAAATCATCTGTCTGTTTCTTTGTAAGGGGACCTAGGATTGAGAATGGAAACATGGAGCAAAACAGTTCAAAAATATAGCATACAAAAAAATGAAGAAGAACAGCAAAATATTACACATCCCCAACATATTAAAAAGAAAAAGAAAAAAAAAAGCATGTATGCTCTTTGTAAAACTGCCAAATGTTAAAGTAGCAAACTAGGGATTTTAACGTTTTACTGCTTATAGCACACTGCATAAAATAATATCTTATTTAACTGTAATCCTGATAGTAGAAAAACACATAAATATAATTCTTAAAATGTTTTTGCAACTCATTTTAATAAAGTTTTTTGAAAATAAAAAAAAAGGCAGGTTGTTAACAGCAAATAACGACATTAGTTTTTGGTTGTATTATATTAGAAAAGCACATAGCCAAGTCAGTAGAATTCACTGAAACATTTACAGATGAACACACACATGATTAGAATCTGTTTCAAGGCCACACATGTCTAAGCAGCAGCACATTGTAGTTCTGTGAAAATATTTGGCATGCACTAAACAATATCACCAACAAAGATGCTCGAGTTACTAGCTTCAGGAGAAAATAAAACAGGACCATCTCATGCATAAAAAATAGCACTACAAAGCGAGTGGAAGATGAAAAGGTGGATGTCAATAGCTTTTCATCAAGAGGCATGCATTGCGTCAACACAGTCCACAAGGAGAAACTGGCAACACTCTGTAAATATACTTTCTAACTGTCAGGATGATGTATCTTAGAAAAATGTTAAAACTCCTCAGGACAATGGAAGCATAATATATCACCAAGCTCTTTCAAATTGCGTCTCTGAAAGACTCCATCTTAGACAAAAACTATGGACTATATTTTGAGATGTGCCTTGGGCAAGTAAAATATATCTAAGAGAACTTTTTTTTTTAAAATAAAATGTTATGTAAACATTAATATTCCATCCAGCCACAAGGATAAGATCACAATCTACACCATTGTCTTGAAATATGTAATGTTTGTTCTTGAAATTAAAAATTTAATTATTTAAAGAAATTGCAAGTGTTTTTGCTGAAAATATCTTTCACTGTATGTCACTGAAAAAGAAATAAAGAAAAATATGATTAGACCACCATAATAAAAAAAAAAGCACCATAGGCTACTTCCTCTATAAATATATCATAGATAAACTTCTGTTCAGTGAATGTACCCATAGTAAACACATATACCTTCTGGCACTTTAAAATGTATTTCTGCTGTCTATCTTGTGACAATAATCATTAATTATTTAGGTCTATATAGATAGATTTAAAACTCACATTTTACTGTAGTGATAAGGATAACAGGACTTTGGAGAGTTCTAAATTTAAACGATCACCACAAATTAAAATTTAAAGCTAAAGGTCCGCTTATGGTTAAATACATATTGTAGAATGGCATATTGTTACATTTATAGCAGCTAAATTGTTGCTTTAAAATATATTTAAAAAAAAGTTCCATACCATACCTCCTTACATTGTCTCGGAGGTGATTGGGACAATGTTAATGGTGGCCACGCACACATACGGGATCATCAAGGGGTGAGGTCATGCCTTGATGGGTGTGTGTCACATCCAGTGGGGCTTGCTTAGCACTTCCAAAGTGCTAAGCTGCCCCCAGCTCCACTACCCTAAAAAAGTTTAAATTTCCGTAGCTTTATTAGATGTCCCCACTCATAATTAATAGCAGGGGCATAACTCTCAACTTCCCGGAGATGGGACGGTCCCGATTAAATGAGGGCAGCTTGGAGTTACGTGGGCCATACTATGACTGAAAATAATAGGGGAACAAGTATATATTTTTTATAATTTTGCACTATCTTTGGTGCTCACTGGCTGTATTTTATCCTACAGTTAATACTCACATGAGTAATTGTAATTGTTACCGACAGCTATTTCATATGAAGCAGCTTGAATTGTTATAATAATTTTAATTTAAGTAACATGGCAAAACAAAAAGTAGTGGCCCTACCCATACTCATTAAATGAAGAGACCATTTTGTCTTGCAGCAGACAATAATAAAACTTAATCACTATTTTCTTCTGTTATAATGTAGCCTGATGACAAAGTCATTTATTATACCAATTATTTTCCTGTATAAAATGAACAACCTTGACATCTACAGACAAGAAAAGTGATGCTCTTAATGCTTTATTGTGAAAATGCTGCCACTAAATATTAAGCCATTGCAATTAAGCTCATCACAGAGAATGATGTGTTGAGCAGTTACCGTATTATTAAATCTGTTAGTATATGTTATTTCTTTTCATTGATATACCAGACCAATACATCTTGTCTGCTTTAAAGACCTCTACTACAGATGTACATTACCACAGTATTTTAGCACTTAGTGGATCAACTTGAGCCATTAAACACCTCATTAAGGGTAATTTACAAACTGCAAAATGTGCAGTTTGCCCCTGTAAAATGAGTCTGTGAATGCTTTTCTAGGTTGATGGATGCCCCAAAAAATGTAAAGGGGGGAAACATTGAGAAACATCACATTGCTACTACAACCCCCTTTATTCTTTTACATTTCTATATTTGTGTTATTATTATTGTTGTTTATTTATGTAATGCCAATCATATTAAACAGTGCTCTATAGAGAATATGTAATCATCACATTAGTCCCCGCACCACTTGAACCATAAAAACTCCACACAACCTGCACCTCTATCTGAAGCTTTCTCCTTTAATTAGACAACCATAGGGGGTGTTGTATTATGAACCAGGGTGAGGGAGGTTGTTTTGAAGAGAACAAATAACAAAGAGAAGATGACCAGTAAAGAGCTATAAAACCTCTAGAAAGCCTATCATTATGCAGGCTTAAAACCATCTATTGTTCACACCATAAAAATAATGAAATATACCCTGATATATACAGCCATCCTGTGGCTGATGGCCACGGATTAGGATGATCTGTTCCTTACCTCCTTTCATCCCCTGCTGACCTCATCACACACGGGGCATGTACCACATGACATGCCAGCTGTGCCACATTTGCAGGCAGCAAGAGAAAGACTATGACTAAAGACTATGCAGTGCTGGAATGAAAGAAGGTATAAGTGGGGAGAGAGGGGTGATTGCAATGTAATTTAGGTGGGGTGTAGTCTACTAATTTAATGGTGAGGATGGGGGCTAATAAGTTAATAGTGTGAAGGAAAGATTAATTTATTGGTGGGGTGGTGGTGGTGGTACCTATGTGATAATTTAATGCATGGGTGGTTTGGGTGCTAATAATTGAATGTGTGGCTGAGTCTGGGCAGAAGAGTGGCTTTTATTCAAGGTGAATACTAATTATTTAGTGATGGGGCTCTTTCCGGAGGGTAATAGGTTTATTTATTACATACAAATACTAATAATTTAATGCCAGGGCTGTTTGCAGCGAGTGAGGCCTAATTATTAAACGTTGGATCTATTGATTTGACATTGTGACTGGTTGGGGTAGGGGGCTAGAGTGTGCCCTCATTGCTAGGCTTTCCATATTTAATGTACCTATCCCTTTTTTCCAAACAGGACCCCAGCATTTCAGGATCCAGACAGCAACTGAGCTTAAGACATCAGCAGCAACGGGTGGTAAATGCTGCAATAACAGGTAGGAGAGAGCAGGACAGTCTGTTCTGATTCTAGTGGGGCAAAACTTTGTCCCGATCTAAGGGGTGTGGCCTAGACTATGCACTCTATATATACACTACATTCTTTGTATATTACAATATGCCACTGGCAATGTCCTTTGTGGGCTGACCATGGCCACTCTAGTGACTGGTCACACCTCTTTGTTGGCTGGTCACAACCTTTTTAGTGGACCCCTATCATTGCAGTCCCCTGTTGGGCCCTTCATGCCCCAGTTAGACACTTTTTACAGTTTGAATTAATCATGAGAATGTATTACCGGTGTTCTTTGGGTATTACATTAACTCGAATTGCATAATTACATTATTAAATTTTCAGTGCACCTAGAAATTAGTTTTTTTTTTAGAAAAAGTTCAAATAGAAAATACAATGTATGCTCAATTAAGGGTATAGGGATGAGATCCCATCTGAAAGACTTCAGATGTCATGGAGAATTCACAACCTTTTCAGGGAGCAAAATGGCCTGTACATGTATCTTTTTCACCCTTATACCTAAAAACAATAACTCTGTTCAGAAAAATTAACTCTGGAGATATATCAAAACATCT
The DNA here is from genome assembly GCF_038048845.1 of Mixophyes fleayi. Classification (NCBI taxonomy): domain Eukaryota; kingdom Metazoa; phylum Chordata; class Amphibia; order Anura; family Limnodynastidae; genus Mixophyes; species Mixophyes fleayi. Next base: position 109,133,755 of record NC_134404.1, on the reverse strand, counting down.
CATATTTAAAATCAGGATCATCTCAAAGTAGGAGTTATTTTGATCCCTCACTAAATGGTCCCTCTAAGATGTGCACTACAGAAGTGAAAGAATTAAAAGTTTAAAGAGCAAATAAAACCACTATAAGACATTAATATATATATATATATATATATATATATATGAAAGGTTATGTAATACTGAGCATAGTAATATACCTGAAATAACTATACAGGTCCACAATGCTCTCTTTCAATCCTCTGCAGTTGGTTGCCGTGTTAAAAGGAAGTATAATTATAACTAAACAGAGAGACAATGGGGTAAAGTTATCAAGCTGTGGGTTTGAAAAAGTTAAGATTTTGCCTTTAGCAACCAATCAGATTTTAGCTGTCATTTTGTAGAATGTACTAAATAAATGATAACTAGAATCTGATTGGCAACTATAGGCAACATCTCCACTTTTTCAAACCCGCAGCTTGATAAATTTACCCCAATAGCTGACAGATTCAGAAGCATCAATAATAAATGGAAGTAAAATGGAACTGCTGACATCATGATCTGGAAGAACAATATCTGGTAGAACAGCCCTTAAAGTGGTAAGATATGCGAAGCAGAACCCACATACACTGCAAAGTACCTACAGAAAGGTTTTACTGATATAAGTGTTGTTGTTTACAGGTCCACACTACAGTGTTACTTACACAAAACATACCTGCAAAGTGTTGTGGGTTCATGAAACAAAAATTAAATGGTTTGTCCACAAGCACAATAGACACATTTGGAGAAAAAAAGGTAAAGAGTTTGAAGAAAAGGACACCCTGGCAACCATTAAGCTTAGGGGGGCATCTATTATAATTTGGAGTTTAGTGGCAACCAGTGACACAGAACTTATTGTCTGACTGGAAGGAAGAATAAATTCAATTAAATACCAACCAAAACTAAAGTCCCAAAGTCTGTGAAAATATTGAAGCTGAAAAGATTTTAGATATTGCAGAATGACATCAATCCAAAACATCCCTTACAATCAACCATGTAGCACCTGCAGGGATGAAAGACTACATTTTTGGATTGACTTCACAGCCCCCAGACTTGAATGTTATTGAAAATCTGTGGGGAGATGTGAAACATACAGTGTATGCAAAAAGACCTAAGAATATTTCTGAGCTGGAACAGATATGAGGAAGATTCTACTCTGGTTACAAAAACCGTTGGCAAGCTGTGATGTCTGCCAGAGCAGGAGTTACTAAGTACTGACGGACAGGTGCCCAAACATTTGCACATGTCACATTCAAGGTTTTTTTTCAATTTGTTAAAGGCAGAAAATTATTATTATTTGTACAATAAAATGTAAGAAAATGTGCAGTAATTTGTATAAACTTGAAGCTGTTTATTCCGGACAGCACTTTTTATTCCTGCAGATATTGAGTGACTGAAATCATTGTCTGATGATCCCTATTTCTCGGTAGCCATCGTCTACTCTCTAATACCCTTTTGCATGATTCCACTTATACAACTGTGAGTAGTACTCTTGGAACCTTATTCACTTCCTGTCGGCCATTGCCAAAAGCGTCAAAGTGAGCTAGCATTGGAACTCCACTGGTTTCGTTACAACTAAAAGAGTATTTTTCCTATTTTAATATAATGAACTGGGATCTACACACATTTTTTAACTCAATCAACAATTTTCTTAGCTGCTATTTTGAATCATCATTCCTGGCTATTTCTAAGGTTCACCCCTTGTTTTTACATTCTATTTGATTCGTAGATCATTTTTAGTTATAGATGTGTTACAAGTATCTATTATATATATATATTTTGATTAACATTTTCTTATGAGAATTATTGCTATAGTTAAAACCATATTAACTATTTGTCAACCTGCATTGCTCCCATAATTATTGTGACTTCAGCGATGTATTTTATTTTTATTTTTGTGAAGTTTGTATCCTGTAGATATTATGATATTTTTACTTAGAGATCCAATAAAATATGCAATTTGACCAAACTTTTGCAAACTTGAGCAAAATTATACATTCCAACGTAATACACTCTACTTTTCAGCTTTATTTTTGAATACATATTTTCTCTGTTCAGACACTGCAGTCACTTGATTACATACCAGCCCATTGAGGAGAATGCTAGGTTGGGAGTGGCAGGGTAGTGGTTGTAAATAAAACAATGTCCAAAGGAAATATATTTGCAAAAAAAGTTGTGACAGGCTCTCTTTATTCTCATGAGAATGTCAACTTGAAAGGTTGCATTAAGAATTACTTTCTGCATAACCCTGCACAGGTTTAGTTCTTAACACAATCATTTTCAGATCCCACAGCTTAGAGGAAGCCATTCTCTCACCCTGAATCTCTGTGTAATTAAACTCAAACTCTGTTCTAGCATTTCTTTTCTTAAAAGACCAATTAACCAGTAAATCAAGTTGCTTTATATAAATTATGTAATAATAATAAATGAGGATGGTCATACTTTTTTAACCTGGCATAAAAAACAGAGGTAATCAACCTGTCGGTGTGGACCCTTACTAAATGACAGAATCTGTGTTTGGGGTGCCCTGAGGGCCAAATACACAATATAATCTTTTGGGAACCGCTTATTTTGGGGTTCTAGAACAATGGCGTACTTGGGAGGGCGTACTTGAGAATCTGTGTTTGGGGTGCCCTGAGGCCCAAATACACAATATAATCTATGGGGAACCGCTTATTTTGGGGTTCTAGAACAATGGCGGACTTGGGAGGACAGGGCATTCAATTCCCCACGATGCATAGTGGAGTGCCTCCAGACCGGTCATGAAGCCCCCTTGTAGCGATGTAACATGACAGAATTTTCCTAACACACCATAGAGGTGCCTAAGTAAATCTGTGATATTCGGATACTGTAGTACCGGGGAATGAGCCAAGTCAGACATCGCCAAGATGTCTGGCGGCTCATCTTGGGGAACTGAATTCCTCTTTTAGAGTCCTAGAACAATGGCAAACTGATAACTGGTTCACAGCTAAAAAAAAAATAATACAACTAATCTAAAAACAATCTAAACTATATAGGTCACTAAACACAGACCTGCCTTTCTCCCAATGTACACTTAAGTGTTAGTAAAAATGCAAAATGAAATAAAATGTATGCACAGAACAAACTGGATTCTTTTACCCGTTTTTGTAAAGAAATGAACAAAGAGTCTACTCTGAAAACTGCGTGTGGAGCTACAGTAGATTGAAAAGTAATCTGTGATCTGTACAACATGTGCCGGCACAAGTAAATAAAGAGTTTCCTCAGAGATTTAGCAGTTAATTAAACTTTACCCTCAACATTAAAATTTGCATATTTCTTTATTAGTTTGAAGCAGCATTTCAATGTACGTGGAAAATAATAAAATTACACATAACATTTAAGGCTTGTTAGCTTTAATCCTCTCTCATAAATGCTGAACATGTGAGTGTTCATGGGAACACAATAAGGGTGAATGATTCTGATTAGCCAGCTTTAGTGTCACGCAAAGGGCTTAATGTAAAGGGACAAATACATAAAAATAAGACAGAGTATTATGTAACTCTTAAGGAAAACCACAATAAATGTATTTAATTAAAGCAACTAATACAAGTCAAGCCTCTGCTACAATTATCAGTTCAGTAAGATGTACGGGCTAAGCATAATGTGTTACAATAAAATACAGTCTGTGTATTCTTTCCAAACTAGCAACGTATAGCGAATACTAATATTGGAGGTGGCAGAATAGCCAAAGTAGATTTGCCATTATGACAACAGCATTTGTCCATCATAACTAAACTGTAGGATGTGTCCCTTTCTAACTACTGAATGTCTGGTTCTAAGCTCTTGCTATTCTAATTCCAATATTAAAGCATATATATGCATATTATGCAAAATGACACCCCTCATTCTGTGGTAATTAATTTGTATTATCTAGACCAGGCCTGTCCAACCTGCGGCCCTCCAGATGTTGTGAAACTACAAGCCCCAGTATGCTTTGCCAGTAGACAACCTGTTGATAGCTGGAGGGGCATGCTGCGACTTGTAGTTTCACAACATCTTGAGGGCCGCAGGTTGGACAGGCCTGATCTAGACAGTGATTTCAGAATCAATATAGTGGTATATAGTCATTGCTTAGTGTCCTCCTTGGAAACAATATGATGGGTCTGAAGACTTGTGTTTCTATGCAGCTCCCGTTCTTCCACGATAGACTGAAATATGCTATATATTATGGCACATTAGACTCCACTGCAGGTTGCTATCATATTACAGTGATTCGTGGAACAAGAATGATGCACTAAAACATGTGGCGGCAGATTGGGACCAGGGGCAAACGCAGGATTTTTAGAGGGGGGTTTTCACACCACGCCGCCAGTAAGTGTAACCAGCACGCATGAGGACGTAGCTATAATTTTAGAAAGTGGATGACTGCTCTGCAACTCTTTCTATCCCCATAATATACATGGGCAATGGTGCGTACACTACAGTTAGGTGCACGCAGCTCTCCCTTTTCAAGCAGAGCCGTGTGAAGCGGGGGCACCATCCAGCCACCTCAATTATACAGTTCCCTAAGCTTGGAGGGGGTTTCATGGCATTAAGAAACCCCCCTGGTTTGCCTATGGTGGCAGAAGTAGAGCCTTTGCAGTGGATGTAACAGGTGCGGGCACGAAGGTGAGGGGAACCGGGCAAGGCTGCTCTAACCTCTACGCTGGCATCCACTCTGCTCTTCTGTGCAAGTGTGGGAGGTTGGCCCTAAGCAGTGAAGCCTGGTTTGGGCTTTGAGTTTCAGAACTGAGGACCCAAACGGGGCTTCATGCCCATGTGCAGACTGCCTCGTAAGCTCAGAAGAGAGGAGCTGTGGTCTATGGAGTGGATGGGCACCTGTCAATGCCCCCAGCCACCCTCCCCTTAAAATTTGCTATCGAGTTTAGAGATTTCATGTTAAGTCCCTGGCTGCAGAACCTTCAAATGATTCCCAATGACTTTTAGAATCTATTAAATGTGCACTATATATATATATATATATATATATATATATATATATATATATATATTTATATATATATATATATGTTGCTGTTAGCCGTCACCACACATCATGACATGTATCATTTTGTTGCATTCCCATGTTTGCTGTGGATTTTGTTGATGGACTTATGGACAAGACACATGGTTCGTAAATGGGAAAAGTGAATCTAGACTTTTTAAAAAATTACATTTCTATGGTAGCTAAGCAAATTACTATATACATTTGTTTAACAGTAGTTTGGTGAATTAGCATGGCCGTTCTATAACATGTTTCATAAAGATGTGGTTGTATTTTACAAGTAGTTTACCTGTGCTGCTTTCCATTAGTCCATCCAATCAATAATATGATTATTTACAGGCATTGTTATATATTTTTTGTTTTATGATTAAAACACCAACTGAAACATCTCTGCCACAATAAGGGTTAACGCGACCAGACAGCTACAACATTGTTGAAACAAAGTAAAAAGACTCAAACACTTGCACTATTCCTGGCTGATTGCCAAGTATCACTGTTGTGTGAGAGATGTGATAATCAAATAAATGTGGGTTAACAGATCACAAGTAGATAGAAACAACTTTCATATATAGCTATTTATCTGCCACAGTGGAACTCAAAGGTTAAAAATAATCATTTGCTTATAAAGGTGTCAATGATGGATATGGATTAAACATTTATATAGTAATCATCAAATGTACTGCCTTTTATTTATGTTGCTATTGAATATAAATTAATTAATATTTGGTAAATACTATTTGGTATATCAAATAATTAAGAAACTTGGTATTTGAGCAAAATAAAGCACGGTTAACAATTTATTTACTAATTGAAAATACACAATAGTTTCGGCAAAATAAACAATCTTGGAATCCGGCAACTCATGGCCCACTGACTAAGAACCCCTAGGGTAAGTGAAAGGTACAGACCATTTTTAATTGTCTCCTTACCATACAAAATATGCCAGTAACTAGAATATATTCGTTGCATTGTATCCTTTTGGACAAGGCCTAATTAAGGGTTTAGGCCACCCTACGCTAATACTGTCAGAGCTCCCCTTCACCTTCCACGAATGTGTCCTAAATGTAAAATTTGTCTTTCTTAAATGCCCCCCCAAACAATGTTTATGTATGGATGTCTTCGAAACTCACCCCCTTTTGGCTTTTTTAAAGGGTTGTAGCAATCCTTGTCACTCATTTTGTTTTCATTAAAATCAGAACTGTATAGTGTAACAAAGGAGTGAATAAGCGCTACTGAGGATGAAGATGGAGGGGGGAGGGGGGTGTTGCACTTGTTGCCATCCTTGCCTATCCTACTCACTTATCCTTAAGCGCCCACCCAAGAGTGGCTCAGGGTCTTCATCCTTTACCATGTTTATATTATTCTTTCATGTTTTCTTTTTTACATGGCAAACAACTATTTTCTTAGATTTTAAAAAGAATTCCAGTTTAAACCTCTCCCTGCCATGATTTTTGCACTCCAAAAACAATTGTGCGCCACCACCAAATGCCTTACGCCCTAGTCTGCAGCCCAGTCAGCCAATTAGATAATCAGGCCCTGCTTTTAAATCAGTTTTCTCAGATGCTTGCTTGTTACTCACAGACAAGGATTGCTTGCTTAGAAGGATGTGCGCTTATCTGGTGTGGATATAACTTAGTGAGCAGAGAAAAATGACCTCCCTTAAGGCAACTAGTGATTAAATTACTTTTACCTCTATTTTAGAGTTTTGTGTTATACAATCGGTTCCCTTTTAAAATTATATTTGGGATTGCATGTGAGGAAAACATGCTGACACATGGTGTATAGAGCTACATAATTAAATTTCATAAACAAAATGATGATTTAGTATCTAGATAATACAAGTGACCTTCACTGCTCAGGGCCTAGCTGCACGTCTCTAGTGCTCAAGGGTCTGTAACTGACCATGTTTAACACATATCTCTGCGTAAGCACATTTGTTTCAATTCAACTTCATTGCCAGTTTGATTGACACACTTGTGCTTAAGGGATGCTATCCTCCATTTGCCTATGGCCTTTTCTTGGAATTCAATCGCTGTTCAGATCTTACTTAAAATCAAGGTTCACACTGCCTCAGTAAGAAGAGACACACAAATCATTATTGTAAAGCAAGCAAAAAGTTGAAATGTCTTTAAATAATGAAAAATTAACAAACTGCAGCAGATACAGAAGGAAAGGTTTCAGCACATCTGACACTAGATTAATTGAATCCTTGTATTGATAGACACTGTGACATTAGAAAAGTCATATAAAACGTTGCACAATCACATTTTAATTCCTGCGGGATTACTGGGCTCAGTGACATAAACTGGTCAGTTATGGTCTTGTCTAGAGCAGCTCTGCAAGAGTGAGGCGTGCTGGCTTTATGCTTTGCCTCCCACAGAGTTCCCCACTGAGCCAGTAATCCCAAAAGATTTTTAAAGGAGATTGTGCTGTGTTCTAAGACTTTTCTAAAGTCAAAGTCTCTATCAAGGAAATGATTCAATCAGCCTGCAGTCTGGTGTTCCAAGCAGTTTCCTTCTCTATAGCTGATCTCTTTGGGGTTTATTTGATGCAGCTGGATATCGCATTGGGAGATTACTATCTTCGATGTGTGCATGAGTGCTGGACTGTTCCATTTTCAATTTTGCTGTGATTAATGTTGCTCTATAGTTATTAAAAACAATATTTTGCTAATATCACCCCCATTATATCAGGATTATGTTGACATCAACACTATCTAAGCGTTATAAAAAAAGTTCTAGAAAAGAAAGCACACAAGAACATAATCTGGACTACTTTATATAGAAAATAATGATGTTGAGCTTGACAGTTTATGCATAAGATTTTATGAACCAATTTGTAGAAAACATTGTGAGCATAACGGGGGTCATGTAGAGTTGGTCGCAACTTACACTTGCAACGCAAGAGTAACTAGAGTCCCATACTTTGCTCTGTATTCCAAGCATGTATAATCATCATTAGTTCCGATCATCTTCATCAACATCATCACTATTTATTTATATGGCGCCACTGATTCCGCAGTGCTGCACAGAGAACTCACTCACATCAGTCCCTGCCCCGTTGGAGCTTACAGTCTACATTCCCTAACACACACACACAGACAGACAGAGAGACTAGGGTCAATTTTGATAGCAGACAATTAATCTACTAGTATGTTTTTGGAGTGTGGGAGGAAACCGGAGCACCTGGAGGAAACCCACGCAAACACGGGGAGAACATACAAAGTCCACACAGATAAGGCCATGTTCGGGAATTGAGCTCATGACCCCAGTGCTGTGAGGCAGAAGTGCTAACCACTTAGCCACCGATATTACACCAGGGGAGAGCTGCCGCAACAGATATGCCTCTTCTCGGCATAGTAAGTAATCACCTCTCTAAGCGTAAAGAGGCACACAGGGAGATACATATTTGTCTGAGCGGAGAATGAGGGCCTATATCATTAAGAGAGCAAAACAAAAAAAGAACTAACTTTGCACCATGTCAAACTGGAAGGGGAGGTAAATTTAAAATGTGATGGCAGATTTTTAGCTCGGATAGGCCATGTCTTAGATCAACTTTAAATTTCAGTGTAAAAATAAAGCTATCAAGTATTTGTGTGCTACATAAAAAAGCAGCCAGTATTTTCCTAAATGGTGTGAATACATGTTAATATTTTGGGGAAGGGTTTGTTTAGACAGCACTGATTTATTTATTGACAAGATAATAAATAAGATCTGAAACATTAATAATCACATAAATCCATTAATGTCCAATATAAAACTCTTCAATTTGCATTTCTACCATAACTCACAGGACGTGTTTTATGCCAAGGTTATTAAGCTATATAGCTACATACATGATCAAATGTTAATAAAATAGAACAAAATAATACATATTGTAAGAAACCTGGGAAATTCTACAAAAGCTTAAAAGATCTGTGCTCACTTTGCAAGCCCAATCAGGTAAGAGTAAAGTATAAAGACAATTTATTATGTTAATCCTGACTTGATTGTGTGTTGGGAGCAAATATATACGTCTGCTAGGCTGGGGTAACACTTACAACTTTCGTAAATCATGCCCTTAGTCTGTAAATGCAAAATAGAAATAATTAGTTAATTAAATATCAAGTACTAAAAATATACTCCCCCCAACATATAAAATACACAAATATTATCTTAAAAATAATGTCTTTTTACCAATAATACCATATTCAAGTAGAAGTTGAAAAGAAAATACCAAGATAGAATACAGTGCATCACAAGCAATTACACTGACTATACATAATGCTTATGCCATAAAACACATAGCAGGTACAATAAAATAACATAGTTCAATTAGTCTTATTGAGACTGATGGCCTACATACAGAAAATATTTGTCTGTAAATGGTTGAGACAGCCCATATAGTCAAACAAAAACTCAAAAGTTCACCGTAATTGAGCCAATCCAGAAAACATCACTGAAGTATAAGAAATAAGCAAGTATAATGTCATAAAAGTCCAGTTTGTCACGGTTCAGACACTGAGGCTACTTACTGGTATTGACACTGCTAACCTGGAGGCGCGGAGTCTAAACATACTCCTGGTTTTCACCAGGGACCCCTGTAGGGAAGTTTGGAATTCCCTGCAGGAGTACGCAGGTCGCGGCCCTCCAGGCGAGCCACCATTGAAGTGGCGCTGGTAAAAGGTACAGGGCTGACCAGAGGTTGGACGGTATTAGGGTCAGGAAGAAACGTAGTAAGACAATCCGAAGTCACACCGGGCTGGCAGCGCAGTACAGAGGTGGCGAACAAAAGCGTGGTCAGATGGTCCGGGGTCAAAGCCAAAGGAGAGAATAATGCCAAAGAGATCCGCAGGGAAGGTCAGACAAGCCGGGTCAGGAGCCAGGGAATCAATCAGGAAACAGCTGGACACTGTGAAACGCTAGAGCAGGGCAACCAGACCATGATACTCTGGCACCCTAATGGTGCCAGAGACTTCCTGATAAAGGGAGGGCTGAAGGATGATAGGAGGACGGGGGTCAGGTGAGGACAACAGCGTCCCGTCGCTAAGCAACAGGACGCGCGCTCCCGCGCATGCGCCCGGCAGCCGAGTGGAAGTGCGTCATTTGTCCCGTTGCTAGGCAACAGGACACGACGGGTCGAAATCAGACGTCCGTCCCCGGCACTGAGTGAAGGTGCGGGGATGGCGCCTCACATAGTTTAACTTCAGATGATTCCCTTATAATGTATCTCTCCTATTTGCATAATACTGCACAACAAATGGCTCACTTAAAGTTACTAAAATGTTGACATACTTATGGACTGGGGAGCTGGACTACTCTATAACCCAGGGATGACACCAGAAATGACCCCCCCCCCACATTAGAATCTGCGGTTGGATCTGCACCCTCAAGATCATTTTACAGGTGGCCAGATTGTACATTTCAGTTGCTGTCATTGTTTTTAGTCAGCTGGCAACAGCAAAAACCTACAATATTGCTGATAAGTTTCCATGAAAAAGTAGAGAAGGGATAAGCTAAAGGAAAGTAGCTATTGCACTATGCATCCATAGACTTATCCTGGACACACATGCAGAAATGTTGACGGGAATACCAGACAATTATTCCAATAGCAACACGCGTGTGCTCTTAAAATGATGTACATACTGAAAAATGAACAAGATGAAACTGATCAATTCACTTTCAGCAAAGTTAAAAAAATTGGGAAATCAAATAGCAATTGTTTTGCGTTCATCAAATTGTGTTGACAGAGCCTCATGTGATCTAGCAGCTCTGCCCAATGGTCAGTGGCCAAGGCCAAATTTGGTTGACAGAATGGCCTACATGAGGTCAGCATTAGGCATGCTGGCCACATGTATTCTGAAGAATATATTCCGTATCCTCTCTGATAAGAGAACACTTTCATAAAGTGCAAAACTTTAATTAGAAAATGTCACAGCAAACAGTATTTCTGCTTTCACAATACTAATTAAGCTGGGAGTTAACAGTGTTAAGATGATTAAACATTTCTCCTTGTTGGGCTTCAGACAATGCCAAATTACATGCAGCTAATGAAAAAAAAAGCCATTTACCTGCCTCATAACTATTGCAACACGCTGCAGGCAATGTATTTTAAGGTTACAAAGGTGGGTTTGTAAGATTGGTCCTTGCTTATAAAGCCAGAGATTCAGTCACTTTAGATTCAAAGATTTGAGGTCAGCACAAGTGTGAGCTTTGGGTTATTTATTGCTCTATGATTACATTGGAGTCTCTTCATTTAATAGGAAGGACTGTACCTGTAAAATGTTAATGTGTATTATGCTTACAGCTACAGGAATGAATTCTCCAGCTTTGCAGCGGTACACACAATAAAAGAACATGTCTATATTTGCCTGCTCACCCTTCGTTTAGCCCATTTAAATATGAGACAAGCATATCAATATTCAGAGCGATATTCACAGAGGAAACACAAATTATTCATGACTAGTCATTTCCTCGATAAACATATTCATATGTCTGTTCATAACAATGTCAGTGTTCTGTGCAACAGGTGTCATACACAGCAGACATACGTAACTAGAGATGGAGCGTGTTTCTTTGGGACGATTGGAGAAAGCATGTGCTTGCCACATGGTATCCCGATCATACTATACACCTCTAACAATGTCACAATACAATATGGTAATATGGATTGTACTAAGTGGGCAATGTTAGTATTGTGCAATCAAGGTGGTTCTCCGCTCTCCAGGAGGTATTTGCGTGTGCCATTTATCCAAGAGAAATCTGCTCCATCTGTAGGCTAAATGACATAACAGAACAGCAATTTCATACAGGTTTGCATATGCTACATAAAATATATTACTCTGATTAGGTTTAATTATTTGTTTCACAGGATGAGATAATCAAGGAACATAGTTTCCATTAACTTAGCATACTTGTCAACATTTTCAATTCAAATTCTGGACAAATTAGACCACTCTGTCTTCTCAGACAATGCTCTAGTTCCACCCAGTCACACACACAAATTGCCTTGACTATACCTTCTAGTGCCTGTCCACCAAAAATAAGTACTGTTCATGGACCTCAGGTCCAGCATAGACACTCTCTCAGTTGTGTATGATGGAAGGAAAGAACCCACAAATGTAGACTGTGTTGGGCATTTTTGGAAATCCAGCATTGAAGCTGTTTTCCCTAATGTGATAACATATAACTGGATTTGCTTCCATATAACACTGCTGCGTAAGGACAGACCTTTATCAATAGAACATATTTTTTTGCTCTAGAAGTCTAGAACAAATAGTATCTTAATATTTTATGCATAAATAACCAGTTGCAATTATGCTTACACATCTAAACTGCTAAAATAAGATCTTTCTATGTGCACAAGATATGAACATAAAATTTATGAGTTTACTTTAAGCTGTTCACAACTTTCTAAAACATAACAGGGCTTTGTTTGCCAAATACCTTTGGTTTTAACACTTCTCCTTTGCAGAAACAAAGGAGAATCAGACCACAATTTGGAATGGATAAGCCAAACTATTTCAGCAAATAGCAAAATGTATTGACCATCAGACCATGACCAAAGAGATCCAGTTATGCAAAATTAGGTTCAATGGTGTAAACTGAGTGCCAAAGATCTGCAACATATCATCCAACCATTTAGTAGCTTAACTCGATTTGTGCTATGTGTCATATTTACTGAGGAATAAGAGGATGCCCTCTTTATAAACTAGCGTCCTGCAATCTTAGGTCTTTTCAATAAATACCTGGATCCCATTTTTTGCATCATCTGTAACAGTTTCCCATTACATAGCAACACAATGAAATACATTTTTCTTCTGTTTTCGCAACAATAATTTCAGTTTACTTTGTCTTTTGCTGCTACAATAAAAATGAAGTATTTTGTAGAAATGTACATAAAAGGTTAACATGCTAATTAGCATGAGATATACTATGTAGTGATAATTGTTTTTGCACTACAAAAAAACACTGCAGTAGCCTGGTGATAGCGTTTTATGCCTGCCAGCTGTAATACCATTACATTTTGTCATTCAGAGATTACTTTGCCAATTTAACATCTGCTCCATATCTGCCTATTACATTATATCACAGCAAGGTAAAGCTAGGATTTCCAGCAATAATAACAATCACTCGTAAGGATAAATTTAACCTTAAGCTGGTGGCAGGCAGAATAAAACTTGTGATCTGAGTTTTCAGAAGCTTATGTGGTGAAACATTTAAACTAATAGGAAACTTTGTTTCCCTAACACAAGACAACACTTTAGCTATAAAGACAATTAATGCAGCATTTTCACAGGACTCTTCTTCAATTAACAGTTTCCACTAGGGGTTCTGTGAACATTTAATTGGGGCTAGGTTACCATAGTTTTTATGATTGCCTTTGTGGCATACCCTTAATATTTTAATGTAGCACCTGACTTGAATTTAAAAACAAGTTCTTACTGTATGTAGAAAGTACAGACACTTTCCAAACCACATGTGTGTCAATTCTTCTTCACCTAAACAGTTAAATTATTAAAGATATGTATTAAAAATGGAGATGGCTGATATGTGACAAAGTCCAGGTTTGCCTTTAATTTGCATAATGTACAACCTGAGGAGGATCAGGCCAGTTAGAGTGCGTTGAACACTTATAAGCCAATCAGAAAGGATCAGCAAATGTCTATAGCCTTACAAAAGGATCTTACAGACCTTCATTCATTCATTTTCTCTGGGTTGCTCTGGGGACAAACAATTGTGAATGATATTAGATGATTGTGACTTGGGATGTTAGGTTTTCATATACCTAGGCAATCGAGTGTTTGCTATCTCAGATTCAGTATTATGATACAAAGTACAGTGTGGTGCATAAAAACACAGTTATCCCCCAACCGTAATTGGCACCATTAGGTATCTAAGTTTACAAATACCAGGCAATATACTGCCATTTTAACAGCTGTGTTTGTTGCAACACACTGGTGCCAAAATCTCAATTTTTTTCTGCACTTTCACAATCACTTATCAATCTATCCATTCCCTTTAATTGAAGCCCTTATTGTATTATCAAGTTTATTGTATTGACTGTCAGTTACGCTACACACTTGCGCAATGAAAAGTACCTACAAATTTTGTTTTTACTTTAAATATTTTGCTTAAGTCAAAATGAAGGTTGTATAGATATGAGTCAAGCACAAATTATAGACTAGCTATTCCATGTTGGTTGTTCAGATGATAATGAAACATGCACATCCTTAGCTCCCAATTTATCATAGATCTTTCTTTACTTAATCACACATTTACAGACTTTGTGGACAATATATTGGGTCCTATTAGTGGTGGAAACAAAGTTTTTACAAATGTACAGCAGTTTAAGAATGAGAGAGTATGTTTAGGATGTGGAACACTGCTATGGTAGTCAAAAAAAAGGACAATTGTGTTCAGACAACCTTGCATTGCTAAGGACATTGCGCAAGAAAAGAAGCAATGCTAAAGTCAGGGGTAAAGAAGTAAAAAAGCACAAATGTTCTCAGACAACCCCACATTGCAAGTAAAGAAATTTAGTCCTGTTGCATAGTCATCTTACTAATTTACAATAACCAAAAATGCAATTGGTAACAGGCATTTGTCTGTTGTAAGCAATGCAAATAAATCTGTGTTTGCAAGTTTTAGAGACAAAACTGCAGTGGACAGACTATTTTCTGAAAGCTTGTGATGCTATATCAAGCAGTGAGGATGAATAGGAAACAGTCAAATACTACATAGCGCTGCAATTTAGAGGCACATGATAAGAGTGAAAATTGCCTGCCCCACCAACTCGATCTGAGATTGCCCCCCATCTCATCCACTAAAAAAAAATTACACTGTATAGGAAATTTTCAATTACCTCCCCTGAGGTAAAGGGATGTTTGGGAAACTCCAGCCAATAGCTCATGGAGGTGGTTTGCACCTCAGTGACCAACACTGTGTTCATGTTTGTGTGCTGTGTCAATTTGACCAGCAACAGATTTTTACATTTTTAGTCTATATTAGTTAATTGTAATTGTTTTTGTTTTTCCAGGAAATTTTGAACTTTTCGGACCTGAACTGGCTTAGTATAATCTATGTAACATCATGTCTACTGAAACTATCCTCTTGGTAACATACTGGATAAAATATATATTAATTTTACAGTGTCAAAAAAATCTTGTTACTGGTGTCTAGGTATTATTAGGGCTGGCTTTTTGCAATGCAGATTATAATCAAATAAGGTTTTATTACGACAATACAGTGCTATCCAGTTGTGCACAAGCATTTTGGTAATAGCATACCATGTATGTGAGAATCCTTCTACGTGTTACTTTACGTTTACCTGTGCCAATGCATTCTGTCTCTCATTACAATTCCCATAAATAGTAGGTGTAAAAGAGCTTCAATATCTCTGCTGTTGTACCTGTAATGACGCAATTACGGAGGGCAGAACTTGAGCATAATGGCCTCTAGCATTACACTGCTGTCTGCACATGCCAAAACACATGCTCAGATTAAGATATGAACTAGCTGGAAGACAGCAAATTTCAAACAAATACAGAATAATATGTGGCCTTTGGCAGGAAGCATTTCAAACAAAGAAATATATGTTTGACAAGAAGTACAGCTAAGCACAGAGTAGTGACCCATCATTCCAGGCAGTGTCCAGTTGTAGGGGGGGGTGAGGTGAAGGTCACCCCCCCCACACACACCTGAAGCAGTGCATTCTGGGTTAAGGTTTACAAGCTCTAACTCAAGCTGAAAAAAGCCTCTTTGTTACATTACACATCTTTCACCTGGAGCCTACTGGACACACACTGCAAGTTTCCACTGTAAATTAACTTATCCTGCAATAACTTCTCTCTATGACATAACTTTCTTAATCTTATACCTTATCTGTTATTCTGCATGCATTTTAGCAATCTATTTCTATTAACTTTATTATCCTTATTATCTATCTACCTTCTTATATCTGTCCGTATGTTATGTTTCCATCTATTTCTATTACCAGTCCTAAAATATAGAACTCTGCTATATATATATATATATATATATATATATATATATATATATATATATATATATTTATATATATATATATACAATTTAACCCGTGCATGATACTCATGCATTCTAGTCAAATCAAGCTACTTAAGGTGTTAAAAAGGTTCTTGTCATGCATTTGGGCCATAGCCCAGGCCTCAACCACCAACCACTCCCCACTGTCACCCCCGGCAACCACCAACCACTCCCAACTGTCACTTCTCCTTCAAGAAATATATATATATTTTTTTTAAATCTTTATAAACACTTTTAACAATTAACAAATTTAATTAACAAATTAAAAACATCTTAGTATACCAAATTTCAGCCCTTTCTGATTTTTTTTCCACACACACTAAGAATTTAGTAGGTATATTAGATATATATATATATATATATGTGCGTGTGTGTGTATATGTATACATATGTTTATACATACATATATATATATATATATATATATATATATATATATATATACACACGCACACACACACACACATGCAAGAGAATAACCCTATTTACACATGCTTTTTAAAGGCTGTTTCCTTCCCCCATCTATGTTTATATTATCTGCATTACAATGGACTCCGACTTCCTCCTCCATCTATCTCTTGCAGGCCTTTACTATCCCTTAGGCTTGGACATGTTTCCTACTTACTCAAACACATCCTCTTACATACACACATACATGCACACAGGCATTTATCTTTCTTACACACATGCATGGTGCATGTTCCCACTCTCTCTTTGCACACATGAAACACTCTCACTACATAACCATGCATACACAAAGAGCAAAGACTGATAATACACTCATATACATTATTTCTGTCTTTCAGCATACACACACTCGTACATACATATGGACATCTACACACATACACACACACACACACACAAACACACGCACATACACACACATACACACACACACACACATACACACACAATCTAAATAACATCATGTCTACTGAAGCTATAATGTATTATCAGTACTGTATGTAAGCATTTTATGTACTGTGTACTTGATTTCAAAGCTATCTTTGTAAAGTAAAAGACTTTGTACCTTGTGTGTCTGTTTGTATGTTTAGATAACTGAGGAAAAGGATAAATCTATTGTTTGTTTATATTGATAATGCTGTATAGTCAAGTGAATGATAGATTGGTATTAATTTATCGATTAACACATAATGGTGGGCTATCTGATGTGGAGATCAATAGATGTGTAATACTTAGGCTGTATAAAGCCTGATCAAACAAAGGAATCACGTAAGTCACTCTTACGGATTTCTAGTTGGGATGCATAAGCATTACAACAGGGATTACTTGTATACGGTTGGCGTGCTACAAGTCGAATGTTTAGAAAGGTTGTGTAATATAATGCGTCTTAAGTTTATTTCAGATGTCATGGATGCGTGCTATTCGACGAGACTAAAAGAGCGAAAATGTTGCAAATTACATTATATCCCAATAATTAATGAGATTAGTTTTTAATAATATCAAAATCATTGTATCATTACTATTGCAGAAAACCAAGTCCCTAGTACAGTAAGCATGTGCTTATCCAGGTCAGGACAAAAGTCATTGCAGAGAATTAAATTCTTGGTCTGTGAAAACATTCATCAGCGACATATCTCTGCTAATTTTTCCTTGCACATATATGTATGGCTCAAATATATGGGACTCACACTGTTTAGGGTTAGGACCACCCTATTAGCAAAAGCGCCGTGGAGTAGCGGGTGGCTTAAATATACATTTGCAAATGTGTTCAATTGAGACTGTTGCATTTTTATGAGTAGAAATGGCAACTCCTTTGCTGGCTATAGCAGTGTGCTGGGGGATTTTCTCTGTGATTGTTCTGTTTAGGATAACACCACCCTGTCAAGCACCTGCTATGAGCCTATAAATTGATTGAGCAACTTCCACTTCTGTATTTGTCTGAGAGGCATGTTGGTGTCAGTAGCTGAGGGGGAGTGCTGGCACTGTATTGCCATATGGAGGCTTCTGGGGTACCTGGGGTAGCTCTTGGTGAGTTAACTCTCAATTTAAAAACACATATATGTACGGCACAAATATATGGGACTCTCACTGATTAGAGTAAGGACCACCCTATTAGCAAAAGCGCCGTGGAGTTTTGGGTGGCTTAAGCATACATTTGTAAATGTATGCAACTGAGACTTTTGCATTTTTATGTACAAGTAGAAATGGCAGCCCCTTTGCTGGCTATAGCAGTGTGCTGGGGGATTTTTCTCTTTGTTTGTTTGTTCCTTTTAGGATAACCCCACTCAATCAAACACCTGCTATGAGCCTATAAATTGATTGAGCAATTTATACTTCTGTATTTACCCCATATAGGCATGTAGGAAAATAAGTGGAGATTCTTTACCGCCATAAGTGGTATAACATGTGCAGTTGGACATCGTGATGATGTGCACATCCCAGATAATTGAATTCCCACTATTAAGTCTAATCTTATGATAGTTAAATAAACAACCCAATTCCTCATCAAAACTGGGAAAAGTGTTAGTACCTTTGTAACACATAAATGGTACCAATTAATATGCACTTACACAATTTACAAAGTTAATTCTTTACTTTCCTGCCAAATATGCCAAAAATAAAATAAAATTCCTGTATTCTCACTACAGTTACCGTTAAACATTTAGCAAAAATGCTAATTTTTTTAATTCTCCCAAAAATATATCTTAAATGATTAACTTAATTCTAGATATGTTATTTTTATACGTTTCCATTCTATCCAATCTTTAGCTGAAAAAAAGATTCCGGCTAGATAATTATTTCTAGGCCCTATCTGTTACATATGTTTTAGCAGCATTACAAGTACATTTTAGGAGACTTTAGAGGAGAACAAGCCATTTTTCCACAAATAAAACTATTATCCCAAATTGTACATTGAGTGGTTAGGTTATATAAGCAAGCATCTGATAAAAAGTATTGGTTTAATGTTTCTAGAGCAAGTAAATTAGTCAAAATGTTAATTAGTATCCACCTAACAGGAACTGGAGATAAGCCAGTGCCATTTGAAATCTGTTCTTTTTCTACTTTTAATGATTGAATACCACATTAAGGGGCCTAATAAAAATGTGCTATAGATTTTGTTTCCTTACCAGTCAATATGAATGATTGATGTATTCATCAAAGTGAAGTATGGAATTTTTATGAGTTACGCCGGTCTACTCACTGGTCAGATTCAAAAAACAAGTATGACAGGCGGTTATTAATTCAGACCATAATGAATTGCACCCTCTAAACAATGCACAGTTCTTCTACATGTACAATACATTTTGTATTATCTGAAAAGTACATTAAGTGACAACGTTACATATTTCAAGGGATATATAATTCTAAAATGTTACAATAGTAAAAAAAAAATCCGTAGCAAAGTTCATCAAAAGCAATACATTGGAGGTGAATATAAATGCTTCTATTATGACTTCTACAACATTAATAAGCACAACAGTTAGCTTTATCTCCTTGTCTTTGATCTTTGCTCCAACAATAGTTGAATACAATTCAAATACATTAATACTGCCCTTGTAAGTCAGTATGTATCTCAAACAACAAAATAAAAAAAAACATATCATGATAAAAAAAACCTGTCAAGGATATTGAAATATTGTTCTATGGTTTCATTATACCTGTAGAACATTTTCCATGGTAGTGGTATAATCTCATTAGGCTTTTGGCATAATGGCAACATCCCATTTGTAATGTATTTTAGACAAGTAATGGTAAATTCATTAATTAATATATTTACCCAAATCATAATAGGAAGATAGTGGGGATATTTGTAACAGAATGGTGCATCACAAATTAATTTCCCTCCTTTAGGATAATTATATGTGCTTTTGGATTTTGTTCACATTCATGTCCACTCCCCAATATTGCAATAAAATAATGTTTTTGCACCTTAACTGGCCTTTCTTTGTTGTGTTAGGGCAAAACACAGACATCTTCTTCATCTGACCTCTGTCCCTCATAGGAATTGAACTTTCATACATTTTGTAAAATTGTAATTGATGAAGCGCTGTCTAATAATCAGGGACCAGGAGCCTCAGACCTGCCTCAGCCTATGTTACCCCGTTCATAAGCTTTACATAGGAGGTATAGGATAAAATGAACAAACAACTCGAGTTAGCACCACATCCATCCCCAGAGACACCACTGTGGAAACATCCCCTCGTTCCAATGGGCTGCACAGCATGTTTTTGTCCAGCCTTGGACACCTGCTGCCTTGGACAGATTCCTCCATATTATGGGTGAATAGGCCCCAAGTTTTTGAGATATGAGTGGAAAACACATCCTCCCTCACACTCTCCAATATTACTTCATCCTGCTGAAAAGTTTCATACAGGCTGCCGATACAGTTTGAATGTTTCTGTATTTATACACCAGGAAGATTGGGCACTATTTCACTACTATATAGTTCTACTTTATTTGAGACATTTGAACAGGGAGTGAGATTTAAGGGTCTCGCTGGCTGGTGCAAGATGGTCGATCATATATCAACGCATAGCAAAATCCTCAATTACTCAATTAACACAACTGTACATGTAAACTGCTAAAAAATCTACGCTAGTTGGTAAATGATTTGCGCTAAACTACAGACTATCGTATCCTACCTGTCGAGCTTGTTCTGGCGGAAATGTGGACACAATGATACATTGTTACATATTTGATGGGACTATCCTAAAAAACTAGATTCTGGGACAGCATATTAGCCTCTGTCTCGCAGATTATTAACATATGACCAGCAAAAGATCCTTTAATCACCCTACTATGCCAACCACTTAGATTAATAAGCCACATTGTTAACGCAGCCAAACTTAAAATTAGTAGTCACTGTAAAAAAGATTTACAACCATCCCAGAACATTGTTGTTAATAGAATCTTGCACACAGCCTCCATAGAGTACATAACAAGTCTCCTGCACAATATAGTCAACAAGTTCTACAAATTCTGGGACTCATGGTACCTCCATTATAACAGTACCTTCCTGTTATTAGCTTCAAACCTCCATGAATTTCATCTTCTTTGATAACTTCACATTTTAGTCTCCCGAAACCCAATCTCTTTTAACATATTCATTTTACCCAATTTACATTCAACTCATCACACTCATTTCACGCTGACTGGTCACACTACCAAAAGTTAATTTTTATTTTAATATACAATGTTTTAACCCCATTAGATAGGCTGTTGGGTTTGTTACCAGTTTATATTCTGTTTGTACTATTTTTTACATCACTTTAAATTTATTTGACTTTTGTATTACAATTCAACTGCCTGTTCTGCGCTCAATTTTGTTTTTGCTGTTATAAATAAAATGCTAAAAATAAAATAATGTACTGCATGTTTGGTCTCATTTACTTGTCTATTAAAATACAGAGAAAAGGTTGCCTATTGTCACCATGTACCATGAAAATCTTGCCAGCCATACTTGTTTAGAGTGCTATGGGTTTATTTACTGTTTCACCGGGACAGAACTGCTTGAG
Source organism: Mixophyes fleayi (assembly GCF_038048845.1). Lineage (NCBI taxonomy): Eukaryota > Metazoa > Chordata > Amphibia > Anura > Limnodynastidae > Mixophyes > Mixophyes fleayi. The sequence goes on along the minus strand of NC_134404.1, from coordinate 109,112,207 downwards.
GTATGTAAATGGCACCCCATTTACAAAACAATGTTGATAAAATAAAGGGTGTAAAAGGTCTGTGCAGTATGTGTAAAGTAAGGAACGCTCATTTATTGCACTTAGATTTTTATGCATACAAAACTCCTGGATTATCCACCACCCAGAGAAAACAAATGACTAATTTTAAAAATAGGAAGATAGAAAGATTTAGCAGCCTTTAGTACTGTCCTGTCCAGCTTCAAATGATGCTCTATGAGATTTATTCATTACCCTATGTGTAAAATCGCACATATAGAGTATAATTTCAGCTGTGCCATAAGTAGATGTCTCGGTTATCTACAATATGTTCACATAAAACATTACATTTTTAGGTAGTCTGTTAAACAATCCTCAAACTCAAAACACATAATTTAACCTGAAAATAAATAGAATTTTATTGCCACTTCATCTTGCTATTCATGTAAAATGTCTGTAACGTCTGGCATTGGTACAGTTTCTTTTATTGTATAATGCATAATGTATATGCCCTGAAGCCTATCTACCGGTGAAGGAAGGAACATCTTCTTTTGCGCTTACTCCATTAAACCCAAATTAAGGATTAATAACTGTTTTCAAGATCAATATTTTGATGAAAAAAGCAATTTTCTTCCAGAAATTCAAAAACCATGTAATTGCTTTTCATAATCATTAAAGGTGTTGCATTACAGTAAACATTAACATTTCAATATTAGCTGTTGATTATTATACTTTAATTTTTGCATTTCAGTTTACTTTGTTTATTCCACACCAGCACTTCCATAATATTAGCTAATCAGATTGTAAGGGTAATTTATGAACCATAAAAATGCAAAAAAAAAACACATTATTTTTTATGTGCACAAATGTGTCTATTTGTCCACCAAGGATCATGATCACTTCTCAATATTTGGAACTGCACTCGGAGAAGAGGATGAACCTACCTCCAAGGTTTCGGATACAAATGAAAATGTGCATGGTGGGATCTACCCTGCTTTAGATTAATCTATGCTTTAAATGTATTATGAGAGTGACTGGACATCAGGGGCTAGATTTACTAAGCTGCGGGTTTGAAAAAGTGGAGATGTTGCCTATAGCAACCAATCAGATTCTAGTTGTCATTTTGTAGTAAGTACTAAATAAATGAAAGCTAGAATCTGATTGGTTGCTATAGGCAACATCCCCACTTTTTCAAACCCGCAGCTTAGTAAATCTAGCCCCAGGACTGTGACAGTTTTATTACATTGGTCGTCTGCCTTAAAATGTGTGCTTCCATATAAGTGCATTTCACAGAGTAAAATGCGTCCCACTGAAACTGTAGGATGGGGCCATCAACCATTACTCAGAGAATGTGGAAAGTACTTTTGGAGGGGTTACAATGCTGTGTACCCTCCTGGAGAACATTAATCATCACATAATTGTTCCCCATGCTATCCTATTTAAATAATCTTGTCCCACAAAGCAAATTCTAATATTTGGCTATGGGTGTATAAGTAGGTGCATTCATGTGCCTAGCTCTTCTACTGCACGGAAGAACCCCACTGTGCAGTTCCTTCCATCAGAAGGTGCAGTTTGTCACCACTAGTGATGTGATCCTGGTATACAAATTCATACATGTTGCCATAAAATGAGGATTCTGAGTGCATAAACAGACGCATTTGCACTGTTCTATTCCTCCTTCAGAAATTACCCTTTTAGACTCTATTGAATCTCATATAACTCAGCATGATCAACAGCAAGTTAATATCTGAACGACTGTAATAACTTACAGCACATTTGCTACAAATTGACCTATGCACAGTCAGGGTATAGCACCAAATCACAGGATCCCATAGTAAAATATGGGGGCGGGAGGGCAGCATTGCTTGTTCTGCGAGCATGAACAAGTGGGCTGCCCATGCACAGTGAAGTCCTATTGTCAGGAGATCTGAGCGGGAAGTCCAAATGCTGTTGGATCAGCATCACCCCCCCACCCCCATTTTGTCCGGCAATAGTTTTGCAACCGCAAGTGGAAGTTCAGACAGCTATCTGATGGGCTGAACAAATACTTAGGAGCATGCAAACCTATCAATTCACAAAAGCAGTGGCAATAACAAGGCACATAGTTCATGGTTCTGATTAAAATCATAGATTGTATTTTGCACCGGATGCACTTTAAATAATCTTTTAACAGGACACAGTCCTTATGAAATATCAAATCAATTCAATTCAGAATGAACGATCAGATCTATGGCTCGATTGGAAAGATCTTGTTTTTGGGTGATTGGACCGAAAAAACAAGTAACAAAGGTATTCTTGCAATGTGGTAATGTGATGACCACATACATCAGCCAATAAGACTGTTTACCAATCTGATTTTCCATCCAATTGGGTCAAAAGTTAATTGATCCTAACAAGATATTGATCAGACATGATGGTTGTTTTGGAACTATAAAGTGACATTTAGGCAAATCGTGTTGAAATGACCATAATGTCCAATCAAACGGCAATGTGTGTAGCCAACTTACAATTGCACGATAGAAAAGCAGTACTTTTAAATGAAGTTTAAGAATAGAAGTTTTATGCCATCTAGTGGTCTTAAACTATTTTGATTGTGATTTATCACTAGTTGGCAGTAGTGCTGTGTGTTATGAATAAATAACTTTAATTGTATTATTTTATTTAAAACATGGTATAATATTCAGTAGTTCTGTAAGAGGGAATCACATAGACAGTGTATCGGGCCTTCTCATCAGAGATATTAAATGCACTTTTTATGAAATTTAAACAGCCTTGATATTATAATCATCATGCATGATTAGAAAACTGCATCAGTTATGTGTAATTATTACAGCTATGAAGTAAAATAAAAAAAATGCCACTCTACAATGGATATTTACTAAATATAAAACCTGCACAGTTGCAATTTAAGAGAGTCATTACAAATCCACATAGAGTACGGTACATAGGAAACTGTACTCTTATTTTCCCATAGACATTTGAAGTGCTTCACTGGTACTTCTGCATTATCTCATTATTCAGAATGACTTGTTGGAAATGAAAAGCAATCATTCCATCATTTTTCAGGATAAAATGGCAATGAGGTGGCACTATTTGGTTACTGTGTAAGGGTGGTAATGAACTTTACATTAGTAGTGCAGGTACATCTGCAAAAGAACTCTGTGAAGAATATATTACGCCCAGATTTTGCGGAACAACTAAAGTAAACGTAAATGTAAAACAATGCTTAAAATAGGAGATAGACAGCTGTATATACTATTTAATAGGATCAATTATTTCACTTAAACTTTTTGCAAAAGTAGCACTTAAAGAAGATATTCACCTAAACAGATTTTTTTTCATGGATTGATGTAAGCTTGTGTATTAGTTATGTGATATGTAATTGATTTCCCTAACTTTTCGTGATTGATCTTTGATTAAAAAAAATACTATGCCTTTCTCTAAAAAGAGATTAGTATTAAAGCACAACACTGCAGGCACTCAACTTGTGAGTACAATCTACAAAACAAAGCAGCAAGCATTCAATAGAGGGAGAAGTGCTAGTAGACTGCTTACTGGCAAGTTATTTTATATGCCTTTTGAACTGAATTTGCCTTTTCTCACATACTATGTCAGTCCAGAACACTCCTCATTTCATCTGTATCAGTTGTCTGAGACTTTGGGGTAAATTTTTCAAGCTGCGGGTTTAAAAAGTGGAGATGTTGCCTGTAGTAACCAAACAGATTCAAGTTATCATTTATTTAGTATATTTTACAAAATGACAGCTAGAATCTGATTGGTTGCTACAGGCAACATCTCCACTTTTTCAAAACCGCAGCTTGATAAATTTATCCCTTTAACTTTTTATGAATTAGAACAAGGATTTGAAAGATCACAAGTGAAGGAATGACATGGAATTGACTCCAAATATTTCACAACTAAAAAAAGTGGTACTTTCACTTTAAAGTAATTTAATATTGCTTTGCCTGTTAAACATGTCTGATAGATTTCACTCATGTCATCTAAACTGCTAATTATGTATTCTTGTGTGTTACATTTTAGATCATTTCTTCTTTTTTTTATTTTCTGAACTATTGTTTTGCTGTACAAATAGATCATGCATTACAGGACCCAAAGGAAAAAGCAAACACAAAGTGGAAAATCTTGTAATATTTTATCAAGATCTGCCCACTTGACCTGATCATTTCAGCCTGAAGACCGCACTGGACTGCCCGGTCTTTATTTATGGGCTTCTCCAGTAAAAGCATCAGCTAATGAAAATACATTACACCTAGAGTAATTTCGGTATCAGAAAGTATTAACGCCTTTGATTTCTTGCCCACAAAACTATTATCTCAGCAAACACATTGCATGTAGAAAAAAAAAATGTCGTTGTCACCATTAGGCACACTGACACGACAATCTATATAAAGTAAATATCTGAATGTAAATTTTCTTTGAACAATAACTAAACTAACATCGTTTCCAATAGCAAGTGATGAAATACACAAGTGAAAGAGATTTTGAAGATTTTGAAGATCTCAACCCTAAGCCTTTTAGAGATTATCATACACACTGGTTAATCAATTTGATTGATCTTTGGGGTTAAATGCTGCATTCTCTGAAGTCAAGTGGGAGCAGATGTTTGTAATGTAAATCTAATACCCAAAAAAGGGGTAGAGAAAATACTATTAGTAAAACAGAGATAACATTAAGCAATTGACTTTTACTGAGATCTTTTGGCTTCGGCTTCACAATAGCTGGAGAGTGCCAGCAGGCCTACATCTGCTTGATGATAACTTGTATTGTTAATATGCTGCATGAACTAAGATCATATAATCCTTTTGTCTAAATTACTCTTTATAACATATATGTAAGTGGACCTTCTCTGACATATATAAAAAATCCAGTTAGTATAAAACAGGGTAACATAATACAGCAATCCATTCTCTCCTTACATTTTGAAGGTAAGCCATTTATTACATAGCGAAATCAATCTGATTGATCGTTGGATTGAATTAAGCATTCATGATGTCAGGGCAACCTTCTGCCAGCTAATCTGGAGAAGCACCTTTCTTGAGTCTGTAAGTACAACTACTTAGATTGGTTATTAGCACTAGGTCACACACATTGACAAATTCTGCCAAACTGAAAAAAAAAAACACTATTTCAATATAACGGAGTGCTATGCAGTTTAATTATACATCAAGATAGTATGCCACTTTATGGGTTCAAAGTATCAGGGAATCAAACTGCAATTTGAGATGATGCTGTAAAATATCAGTTGATTAAATGTACATTTGCAAAAGTGTTTTATTTACTAAATCTGGCTGATGCCATAAATCCAGCATTGTGACACATAATTGATATCATATAAAATTTATTGTAAGACCAAGGTCATAAATGATCATTCATAAAGTCAAAACTACACAAAATAGTTTCAATATTGTTAAAATAGCAGATATGCCGTTCTGATGCATACAGAAACCAGAATCCCACTGATAAAAATAGGGATTAGTGATGACAAACACCAGAACACTCTTAATTAAAAATTGCATTGGATAGTATTGTAGAAGTTGTGTATGTAGATTTATGTTTAAGTTAATTTATTATTTAAGGTTTGTCTATCTATCTACCTACATTGTCTATAAAAATGTATTCACATCCTCTAGCATTTTTTTTTTACTATTTAGTTTTTTAGTCATGGAATATAAATGGCTTTGTTGTAAAACTCTTATAACTGATGAACAACTAATGATACTTGGTAAAAAAAAAAAACAATAATTGATTACACAAGTCTTTACTTTTCTTGTTTTGGTAGAAACTGCAATTATAATACATTAAGTATTAAGTCTATTTGGGTAAGTCTTTGTCGGCTTTGCAAATGTGGACCTTGCAATTTTCTCCCATTCTTCTTTGCAATATTGCTTGACCTCCTTTAGATAATTCACAAATGACTGGTGAACAGTATAGTTGAGCAAAGATGCCGTAGAATTTTAATCAAATCAAATTTTGTTTTTCAGAGGTAAAAAGGTTTGGCGATCACTCCTACTATATATAATATGATTGCTATTCTGTATACTTTGCTTAGATCTGCAACTGCAGAATCCTCATTAGCATATGACCTTGAATGGGAAAGGGATCTTGGGCCCCATCTGATGAGAATATGAGGTCCAAGATAAGGTACAAGTTCTGATCAAGAATAAATCTTATAAAATTTATACCACATGGTACCTAGTACCCACGATATTATACATATTATATATTCCCAATTTACCCCCTCCCCCCTCCCTGTGCTAAAGAGGGTTTTGTTGCTGGAGGGCTTTTTTTGTGCCTCCCTGTACATGTGCTTAGGAACACAGTTCAATAACCTTATTTCGCATATACTAAATGTGGCCAAGTTCTCCACATACAAATTTCTGAATGACCCATACTTCTGAATGGCCCTCCTCCGCTCTAGCATATTAAAAATAGGATCTGGTTAATTGCTTTCATGAAACAAATCACTTATCAACTTAAGGGAAAAGTGTATAAATATGACCCTATCTGAGAATTTTAGTTAATGTTTTCATCCCCTATCCCTCCCACCCCGTAACTACCATTCTTTGCTCCTTAGCTTGACCCTACACATGAGGATAATGTTTGTATTACCTTTTATACTCTTGCTTATCCCAGTAATCTCATCTATATAGTGGCACACCGAGACTGACTCGTAGTGATCTTTGTGGTTTTTCTATACACCTTGACAGGAGCTCTGGTTCCATTAATTCATTTTGACCTGTGATTTGATTGGGTAGGAATGAGAATTGCTGGTGGGACAAAAATGATTGGGGAAATTCTATTATTATTATTATTATTATCATTTATTTGTTAGGCGCCACAAGGTATCCGCAGTGCCGCACACAGTACTAACAGTAGACTATACAGGGTGAAACCATACAGAACAATGAACAAAAAGTAACAATACTTCAGAAACTCCGGCCAGTCATATGCAGTAAAGACGGAACAGAAGAACAGGTATGGAGACAGGAGGGAAGGGGGCCCTGCTCATAGGAGCTTACATCCTAAGGGAGGGTAAACAGACCAGGCACAAGAGGAGCCCGTTGAGACAAGAGGAGAGAAGGGAGGACGAGATAAAGGGAGGAGATGGAGGTTTGAAAGAGCGCAGAGTAGGAGAGAGACGGATGGAACGAGGGCGGTCGTTCCAGAGAAGGGGGGCTGCATGGGAAAAGTCTTGGATTCTGGAGTGGGAAGAGGTGATAAGAGTGGAGGAGAGGCGGCGGTCGTTGGCCGAGCGCAGGGAGTGTGAATGGAGAGGAGGTTAGAGATATAAGGGGCAGTAGAGTTGTAGAGAGCCTTGTAAGTGGTGGTGAGGAGTTTGAAAGGGATTCTGTAGGGGAAGGGGAGCCAGTGTAAGGCAAGGCAGAGAGGGGAGGCAGAGGAGGAGCGGCGTGAGAGGAAGATGAGTCTTGCGGCCGCATTGAGTATAGAGTGGAGGGGGGAGAGACGGGAGTGGGGGAGGCCAGTGAGGAGGAGGTTACTATAATCGAGGCGGGAGATGATGAGTGCGTGGATGATAATTCTATTTGGAACACTCAAGGCCAATTTCTGCCAGCGGAACATACAAACTTTCAGCTTTCAAATGTGGAATGAGGCAAATATTCATTGGAATATTTTTTACAAATATTTATCTCTAGTAATCACCAATTTTCAAATCTTTATCTTAAATTTTAATCTATATCTTGCTCCATTCATTTTGGCCTTTATTTTGACAAGTTTTTTTAAAGTAGAGAAGCTTCTATAAAGCACTATGCTCCCACCACCATGCTTCAGGGTAGCAATAGTATAGGTGGAAAGATGCACCAAATACAGCATGTTATAGTTTGTTGCACCCGAGTTTATTTAGGAAAGGGAGACTCATCATCATTATTATTATTATTATTATTATTATTATTATTATTAATGCTTATAGTAATCCTCAAAATTCCACTTGGGGAAACATACATTATACAAGATAGAGCTGTACTGCAATTAAAATACTGGACTACGAAAAAAACAAATACGGTAAAACACAAAGCATGATAAATTGGCCCTGCACTAATTAGAAGGGACGAGGCTTAAGTAGGAGGGATGGGTACAATGCAGAGTGGGCGTTTAGGCGAGGACAGATTGGGCTGGCAAGAGAGGTAATAGGTGGGAGAATGGTAGGCTTTGATGAAGACTTTGGACAGTTTCAAACTTTGAAGGCTAAGGGAAATTTTGATAGGCAGTGGAAATGTGTTTCACAGGTGGAGAGTGACATAGGAGAATTCTTGAAGGTGGGAGTGAGAGGTGGTAACCAGTTTGGAGTAAAGGTGCAGGGTACTGCAGAATACTGGGGGAGGGAGTGAATGTATAAGGATATTAGATCAGAGATGAAAGGACAGGGAGTATTGGTTCAAGGGCTTTGTAAGTGAAGGTGAGGAGTTTGAATTGGATGATCTAGGGTATAGGGAACCATTGTTGGGGGTGGAAGAGTGGACTGGAGAAACAGGAGCTGTGGGAGAGTAAATTCAGTCTCTCTCCTTTTTAATTTGACATTATTCCTGTTTTAATCCATCTTGAATCCATGATGCAAAAAAATCAAATGTAATAAATGCTTTAGTCACATTTCCTGTACACAGGGACTGGCTGAGAAATTTTAGCCCAAGGGGCGAGACTTGGCTCAGCGCCTATTAGCAACATTTAAAAAGAAAAACAATGTAGGTAGCCCAGTGACTCAGCCCAAGGTAGCCCACTATGGGACCGGCCCAGGGAGAGATGAACCCCTGCCCCCCGGCCCAGACACACACACACAAGCACATATACTGTATATATACCATATATATATATATATATATATATATATATATAAAGTCAATAATTTTATTAATTTAAGTTAGTTTAGCACATTGTTTGGAAGAAATAAAGTATAATAAAGCAAATAAAATATATGTACTTCATAGTTTATTTTTGTACAGTATTATGTAGCTAGTGGTAGCAACTTAGGCCTGCAATTACTGTGTATCCAAGACAACTAAGGAACAGTTAAAGCACCACAGTCTTTGTTTAAAACTTGATGTGAAAAGTAATTGTAGCTAGAATTCTATGGAAATTCTTTATAAATGTAATTGTTTTACAAATATCAAACAATAGAATGTTGAATGCAGACAATGTTCTAACAAACATTTCCCTATTACCAGTATTTATGTATCAATACAAAGCTTCCCAAATACACATTGTAATGTTCCATGCTTCTTATATATCAAACAATATTGATGTGATACTCTGCAAATTGCATTATAAAGCACGGTTAATACAAACCACTATTGTTTTGAAATGTAAAACTAATTTTGAAAACAATTATTCAGCGCTATCCCTCAAAACACATGCAATGTGCACTGTCAAAATGTGGGAGCAATTACTATTTGTTCTTGCAGTACGTAATAAAACAAAGATTTCTATGTTGCACTACAACACTGAAAGCTGTAAGTATTTGTGATGCACCAACGTGGCTATTAAAAGAACAAATGTAAATAGGTTTTTTAAATGGTAATAGATAATTTTTTTAAATGTATATATATATATATATATATATATATATATATATATATGTATATATATATATATATATATATATATATATATATATATATATATACATATATGATGTATGGGCTTATATTTCCTTTAATATTTAATCAATGCATAGTGAAACATTTGGGTATAATATATTTTTCAAATTTAACCTATTCTTTCTGTTTTTGTATATGTAAGGTACATTTAAAAACATACTTTGCTTTCAAAACCTGCATTACACCCTTACCATAGATACCAAGGAAAGAGTGGTCCTAATGGTCAGAATATATAATCATGAAAATGGAATAAAAGAAACTTCTAGGTAAGGGATCAGGGAACTTTTTTACCTTTTACCCCAAAATATATTTAGATACGCCAACGTTACCCCCTTGAATTGAAAGGAAGGAAATCATATATTATCAATTATTGGAATTCAAAATTTTATTGAATCTATTCAAAATTTATTTGAAAGCTTCAACTTCAAAACTTCAGGTTTTTGAGAAATTATGTTGCTTCATTTTTGATATGAGAGCCTCAATATTGGGGCATTGATGTCAGAGCAATTTGGATACAGTCTTCAGCATCCAATCGATTTCTCTGCTTTGTTTTTATGTTCATTAGAGTGGAAAATCCTTGTTGCAAAAGGCAGCAACTTTTTGATGCCTCCTCATGTGCAATTTTGAATGCCTTTGCAGCTGTTGACATCCAGAAATTTGACAGATCTGCTTTGTTTTCAAATGCAATACATGCATTATTGCATCGAAGCTCAAAAAGTGCCTCTGCCAACTCTTGAAGCTCTTCTGTTACAACAGCAATTTTACATTTAAAGGAGTCTACAATCCAACTGACAGCATGTGAATCGGCAGGATTATCCCCAGGAATTTCATTTTTACCCCATTTGGGTAATTCACCCCCGTTCCCTGACCACTGTTCTAGGTGATCATTTTATACAAAGCATCCTTAAGAGATAGAATCACCAATATTTATTCTTCTAGATTTGCATCACACCTATAGGGTCCAATTCAAGTAAGCGCGATGAGCCGCATGAATGTAGTGCGAGGGGTTAATGCGCGCTGTATCGGCAACTATGGTACAGAAATCTTTACTTATTTTTGCCTGCATCTCTATGTGGTGTGAACAAAAGCAAGCAAGACTTTAACCCTGAACATCCCGCGGGAACCACTTTGCACTTATTTCAATCTGTCCCATGGTCCCATGTTGTTGTAAAAAAAAGTAATTTAGTTAACAAATTATTAGCAGATGCTTATTTCTCTTGTTTGTGAAAATAAAGCATAATCCATCATCTTGTTGGGAGTTAGATAATATATACCACACAGAAAAGGACTAACTGGTATAAATACTATAGGGAATCCATTGTATATTTAGGCTTTAAGGTTTAGTGGATGGATGCTAGTTGGAATAAGCATTCATATAACAACAATCATAGTCGATGGATGGGGGAGCTGTCCCATCATGATAGATAGATAGATAGATAGATAGATAGATAGATAGAGAGATAGATAGATAGATTGATTTGCTTATAATAATTAGAATAGTAATACACATGTCTAAGCATCATATATGTCTAATGTACATAATTTGGAGCACCATGCCTAAAATATACCAGTTTGAATTTAAAATACTCATCTTTCCTCATTATGCCCGTAGCATTTCCTTCCTCATTATATAATTTAGTACTTCTACTGTGCTCGTGTTAGCACACACACACACACATATACACACACACACACATATACACATACATACACTCACACACACACACACACACACACACACATACACACACACATACACACACACATACATACATACATACATACACTCACACACACACACACAGCAAAAGTTCAACATACAATACAACTTTGTTTCATTGCATCACATTTCACAGGAATAGCTTATAGCTTAGAAAGAGGATTTGGAAGAGCTTAATGTTGGAAAGCTATATGTTGTGCATCAATGCTTCTAAAATGTATAGTCTGCAAACTTGAAATGCTTAGAAAGAAATTCCCAAAAGAACCAAAGGTTATAGAACTTGTATGAAAAGAGCTATAATGCTATAAGAATGAATCATTTGAAATTACATTACAGAGCAATAACCTTATTAAATAATGTTTTGAATCACATAAACCTATAACTTTTCCCAGAATAATAAAACAAACAATTTTTGGATGTTGTAATAAAATTCATATATACAACGTTTTCTCTTCAATAGTTATTTCATTTTAGCAGGAAGCGTAACATTTCTCATATGTATGTCTGGAATATGAAATCATTCCAATAGCCAAAAGCTTATTCTTTGTGCCAGTTCCCATAATACTCAACCAGGCAAGCAAGAGCAGTCCAAACTTTCCACATCACAGTGGGTCAACATCAACAATCAACAATGTAGTTAATATAGAGGAAAATAGTTTATAAATATTATATGTCCCCCGAGAATATTATACAACACATTGTGTACTATACAGTTACTATATATATATATATATATATATATATATATATATATATATATATAGGACAGAGAAAGAGCAAGGCGCCTCATGGTGTAATATTGTGAAGTAAACAAGGCGATTCCGTATAGTTATATGCGTACCAGATAAAGGCTTGATCAGGGCTCATAACATATGGACATCACGTTGATGCACGGAATCTTCCTTCTGGATCTCACAGCATATATAAAATATATGGAAATCGATAATAGTGTAGTATTACTTAGAACCACTAGGTCACCCAGTGCTATAATTCACTGATCACCATATCAACAGACACCAGTGGGTTTAAAACACACAAAAATGTGTGCTTGTGACACACCAATTGGTATTACACGTACCAGAAAAAAATAGTATATACGCTTATCTGTGGCTGAATATCAGCATCAAGCTCCTGCATATATCTCCTCATGGGTTCCACAGATGGTATATATATAGGAATAATAGTCCATATAGTGAAGTATGAACAGGTAGAAATTTATTACAATAAAAGTACAATGGCTGCACTCACATTCAGCTGGAATAATAAGCAGCAGATTTGATATATCCAGTAAAAGCAACAACAGCATCAGCAGCAATCAACCAAGAGCTAGTCCTCAACGCGTTTCATCTATTAAAGACTTCCTCAGGAGGGTTACACACCCTGAGAATATTATACAACACATTGTGTACTATACAGTTACTATATATATATATATATATATATATATATATATATATATATATATATACATATATATATATATATCTATCTCAAAAGACCAATAACAATAATCGTGGCGCTCAGGAGTTGCCAGATTTACGGAGGAGAATTTCAGTTCCGAGTGAGGATGAGAAGCTGACAAGCTTGAAAGCGTGTAAAAGTGTTCATCTTCTCCAACGTTTCCATTCCTGTTATTAGTTACGAGAAATTTTGCCTGTCCTGAACCTGTGGATGGAGTGAATTGAACAACGGAGAGTTCCAGCTACATAAAGCAACCTTACAGATAAGCGCACTATTATTTATTTCCGGTACGCACAATCTAAGGTGGCTGGGCATATATTGGCTCTACTTGTTTGACGTTATTGCACTATTGTTTTTTTCTTCTCTTCGTATGAGTATACAAGACTGGAGTGGATTCATATGATATAGTGAAGTACCCAGACTTTGCGTACTGATATTCGGTACGTATATACACACTTTGGCTTTTGGGACTATATCTCCCAAAATACTACACCATAGGCACCTTTTCTCCTCTGCTTTGCTATATATATATATATATATATATATATATATATATATATATATAGTCTATCTATCTATCTCATACTGGCCAACTTTTCTTAATTGGCCTGTATATACATCTTCACCCTCTTTTGGTTCTATTTTCAATTCTGTTATAATCATGCGTCATGTTTGGGGTTTCTATCTTGGGTCTTTTCTTTCAAGATCCTGTCTAACTATCTATAATATCTATGATTTTGTAAGTGCAAGTCTATCCTTTAGGTTCATCTCTTCAAATACTGATCTTATGAATCTTAAAACCAAATAAAACTTATTTAAACAAAACATTAAATGATAGAGAACCAAACTTTATTTTGAGCTTAATAGCTGTTAAAATTTTCTCTTGTAACTTTCCAGATAAATAAAAAGAAAACTGACAAGTAAAAAGGTGAAGTTAGGGCTGTAGACATAAATTTTAACACATAACATAAATATTACATTTGCAAATAACATGAACTGAGCAATGGTGACACGAGTAATAAAAGTAGCAACTATGAGTCACTAAGTTATTGCTGAATTACATAAGAATGGCATTGCTTAAAGGTTTATACCAATACTAACGTTTCACAGATTCACAGATAACACTGAATTTGTGTTAACCAATATTAACGTTATTATAAAATATAAAATTGTCAGAACACATATGGCTATGTGTTGATAGGCGTACATGTGAAGCATATGTGTGTGAATATATGTATATATATGCTTGCATGCATGCTCAGGAGTGTGTACAAGTTAGACACCCAGCTGCATAAAAAAAAGTCTCCAATGTGTCATATATTATAATATTGGACTTAACCTAATGTTTTTTTGTGGATAAAATGCTATACCTGCCCACATATCATACAGCAGAGGTCGCTTCTTACATGCAGTGCTGACAATGCTCATGATACACCACACAACCAATCGGTTTGGAGAAAGTGAGGCTACTTTAGGAGGTTGTTGTATGGCACCTGATATGATGGGCAGTTGAATGCTGCGGGTTGTCTTATCAGGTTTGAGAACTGGTATAGACCCTGTTTATTTTCATGTCTTCCTGCATTGTGCTCTGACAAATTGATCATGATGATGTGTGTTGGAACCACCCCGATGATGAGATCTGCAGGGTTTTCTTAGTTGGCGGGGAGGTGGGAGTGTCAAACAAATCCTTAGGGACTGGCAATAGAGCTGACACTCGCAAACTACATATCTTTTTTTTTATTAATGTATGTTTTTATCTCATCATTTAGGTCACTTCTCCCTTCAAGAAATTAGCTTTCTTAATCACATTTTCAAATGTATCCCAATACCCAACCCAGCATCTATTCTACACACCTTAACGGGTATATTTCTTTATCGCCTCTCAAAATTATTTTCTAGTACCTACATTTTATTTAAATAGGTCTCAGCAATTTAAATGTGCTGATGAATTGTGAAGATTGTAACTTTGCAGATTAAGTTGTGTTACTGGTCATTTGCTATATCTATACATGTATATGTATTTATGTACAACATCAGGACAAGCTACGCTGCACACATTAATCTTTAATGCCCCACTACGGTAGTTTTGGTGTTCCACTAAGGCACATGTTGCAAATACATAGAGTAAAAGTGTACATGTACTATATTTATACTACCTGTGCTCTTCTGTACGTTTGAGTCTGGCATATAATGACATATTTTAAGACTGATTCTCAATGATTGAGGGTAAAAAGCTTAAGGTTTTGGATACTAAACAGACAAAAATTGCGTGCTTGTGATATTTGCAAAAATAATAAAAACACAAAGATTTACAATTTAAATAATAATAATAATAATAATAATAATAATAATAATTAAATAAAGTAATATAAATAAATATTATTTTCAACTTTGGAGTCATTTGTGTCTTCAAAGACATAATAAATTATACATAATATCTTACATATGCCATTTATTAAACATTTTTTATTTAGTAAACTAAACATATAATACACAACTACACTGGATTGTCATTTTTTGCCCGTGTAATAACCAATATAGTACAGGACATAGTATTTTGTAATTATTTCTTCTACTTTATGGGGGAGATTCAATTCCCCCCATATTAACGATGTGCTAAACCTATTACCGTTAATACGGTAATTTTAACCCTGCTTTCTATTTGAGCAAAAAGCCGGCATTGATATTACCGTATTAACGGTAATTACGTGCACTATTACCGTAATATCGGTAATAGTGCGCAGAATGTGTTACTTTCGGCAGTAACGCCAATTGAATTTCCCCCAATGTTTACATTGTGAACCATCAATGCAAGAATGGTAAAGCTGCACTATCATCTAGGAATATATTTTACTAAAGCGTCAAAAGGCCACTTTCAGGCTGCGGGCCAGTAAACATGGTCAGCTCAGTCTACACTATAAAAATGCTGATCAAAGTTAAAGGCATACCTCCCACCTGTCCCAATTTCAGCGGGACATCCTTAATTTTAGGGAACACTGGGGGAAGAGAGATGTCTAATGGGCAGCACAGCCATTTACAGTGCTAGACGACCTTCCGGAATGTGGCCACGCCTCCACCTAACATGACTACACGCCCAACTGACGTGGCCACGCCTTTTGTGCCGGCGCCAAAAACTGACATGTTGGGAGGCTTGGTTTAAGGTACAATAAGTGGATTTATGAGTCAACTGTAGCAATCTAGAAGGTAGGGTATCAGTTGTGGTCTGGATGCAGGTGAATAGGGGTGGAATTGTAAAGGTAATTAGAGAGAAAGCTTTAACATAGGAGAGTGCAATGTGAGACAGTTGAGAGAAGTAAAGAGTGGTGCTGTCTACTTATTTAATTCAATATTAAGCTTTGTTTGCGCCATTTTTATGCTTGAATCCCCTGTATTTTATAATTATAATGCAGAATAATGTACACCAGTGTGTTATATAGAGTAAACAAGCTCTATGTATATGTATTGTACCAAATGGAACAGTTGCTATGGTCATTTTATTACTGCTTAAACCCACCATGTGTATTATAAAACTGCTGCTGTTGTTAATCTCCCAACAAGCAGTAGTAAAAACAGAAGGCTAGGAGGGGTTTTTTGGGCCATTTTATGTTCTAATGTAGATTTTTATGCGTCTGCACACAGCTATGAAATTAGAACTTCTACTACCATCACATCAAGTTCTACTAATGAACAGAATTCACTCAAGGCGCTTTGTAACTGAAGATTTATTGCAACCTAACAAAAATGAAATTATTTTTGCATAAATGTTCTTCATCCTGGAAGTATTTTCTGCAGTCTGGAAACACATTTCAGCTGAACTTTACTTCTTACTAAAAAAATATTTCATGTAGGTGTCTGCACATTGGTATTTTAAAAGATCACCCTAAATACCTATTTTTCATTTGTCTGTAAAGGTCTATACCTATTTAAAGGAAAACTATCAACAATGCACTTTTTAACATGCTGTGTGACATGATTTATAATTTTAATCCTAATGTTAATCCAAGTGAAAGAATACTTATTTTTCATTATAATTATTACTATTTGTTGTTATTATCATTAAATTGATTTGGGTTTTTTAGTGTGTGTTTCACTTGGATCGTGTTCAGGATAGAAACTAGATAC
Organism: Mixophyes fleayi; assembly: GCF_038048845.1. Classification (NCBI taxonomy): domain Eukaryota; kingdom Metazoa; phylum Chordata; class Amphibia; order Anura; family Limnodynastidae; genus Mixophyes; species Mixophyes fleayi. The sequence continues at coordinate 109,095,275 of NC_134404.1, read as the reverse complement.
TGATTTTAATAAGGATTCAGATAATTCCTGGTTTCCTATAATAAACATTTTAGAGTCTGGAACAAAGAGATAACAATGTTTTCTTTCGGGTATTAATGTTTTCAAGGATTTAATGCAGCTACCAGTTAAACCATGTCATGCACATTTATAGCAATGCTTAAATAGAAAGCAGCTAGCAAAACCACCTATCTTCTGGGCAAAATGGGTTAATCATTATTGCGTTTCATGTAGAGGCATTTTCTATTAATAATAATTTGAATTGTCCTTAATTTATTACCCTCCATCATCGCTGCTGTCATGCTATGGCATATCTCCGTTACCCTTTCAGTAAATTAATATTTTTACATATATTCCCAAGCCAGCCAGCAACCAGCCGGATTCCGGTTTTGTGTACTAGTGCTCCTCTGTTCATGACATTTACTTCCCTCCTGTGCTCTGCTGAATTTCTTAATTAGAATGGAAGCTATCCCAGCCCCTTTTCTCATCAAAGCTCTATATATTATTATTCTACTATGGCTGCTCGGTTTTGCCATACCTGTGAGATAATAAAATTGAAACTGGGTTAAAAGCCTTTTAAGACTGCATCCATTTCAGGCGAGCAGATTAATCTTCAAAAGCCAGCTTGAGTTTCCTAATTTCCCCATGTCCCGTTATGGTGCAAAATTGAATGTACCAAATGGAAAAAGATTTCAATGTAAAAAATACCCTTTTTTTTTGTTACATAAAAAGCTATGATTGCTTACTTCCCACCATCTAGTATGGACTGTGTATAAAAATACAGAAGCATCTATTTGGGAATTATGCTGTCTTAAGGAATTTCTGATGAAAGGACAGCAAAGCAATCTAAATGCATCTAATGTATAATGAATATTATCAAAACACCAATAGACCAGTTGGTTAGGAATAGTGCTGAGTCGAGCATATGAAAAAGAATGTCATTTTTTTTAATACTGTGTGGGTTCTAAAAGAGCACAGCAAACAGGAATTATCTGCAAGGAAAACATTGTGATTTACTTTTGGAAGTCCTAAACCTTGCACATGTGGGGAACTTGTCATTCTAATTGATCTAATACTCAATTTATATAAACATTTAATAGTACATACAGGTAAAGTATAAAATTTACTGTATCCAAGCAGACAAAAAGTTATTGGACTGAACAAAAAAGTGAACTAAAAATCGGCTAATAGTATATATAAACATATTAATTTCACTCCAATAAGGCTAAATCATTATAGCACTGCAATCATTTGTTGTTTCCGAATAGCAGATACCATTACATAACTTCTGGAGCAATTGTCATAACTATATAATTGGAATATAGGAAGGATTTTCATGAGAAATGCCTTGCGCATATTGGTTTGAATTGGAGATAATTGATATTTTACATTCCCTTAATTTATTACATTATTGTACAATATTATAAATGTTTGTTTTTTTATACTCACTTAATTTTAAGTCACAGAGTAATTAAGCTGTGCTTAAGTTGTGGGAGGTGACTAGGTATTGCTTATTTAATCACTTTTGTTACCGCAAAACAAAAGATCCAACTGGCAGTGTCTTCCAGGTAGAGATGATTAGCTTTTTAACCACGTTGCGCGTTTCGAGCTGTATTTATAATTTCACGTTTCTCAGAATTTATGATAGAAGAGGAATCGGCTAGCATACAAATCGGATTTATGATAAGGATGATATACTACAAGAAAATGATGCCACGTATATTACTTCTGCTCATGTGACAGTATACATAGCATGGCACAGAGATCAATAGATCGCTTTGCTGAGTTATTACCCCAGTGGTTTACTAGTTCTGCAATATGATACTAGTAAGGGTGAGCCCTTACAAAGGTAATGCACGTGTAACATGATGAGGACAAAAATCAGATTGTAGTAGAATTAATAGGGTATGAGAGGATATGGTACTGTGTGCACATATTAAGTCACTTGGAGGAGAGGGGGAATAGTAAGAATGAGAGATAATCTATTGGTGATCTTCTTAATGATGAACTTGATATCAGCATGTAAGAATGTAAATGCACCAGTGGAAATAGGTGTGTATAGATTTTCCAGGTGTGATTCTGGCTTTATCATGTCGTATTGTATGAAATCTAAGGACTAGATTTACTAAGCTGCGGGTTTGAAAAAGTGGGGATGTTGCCTATAGCAACCAATCAGATTCTATCTTTAATTTATTTAGTACCTTCTACAAAATGACAGCTAGAATCTGATTGGTTGCTATAGGCAAAATCCCCTCTTTTTTAAACCCGCAGCTTAGTAAATCTAGCCCTAAGTGTCTAATTTAAGTTCTAAAAATACAATTCTCATTTTTTTGTACATCCCAAAATGTAGTAAAACCCAAAGAGGATAAATAACTAAAAGTAATGATCCAAACAACACGTGAAGTCTTTAATTACCCAGTGATCAGAATTGTAAGAGAACAGCGGTCATGATAAAATGCTAGTAAAGAAGGGAGATATTGACTTGCAGTTGACCATCGATTTACTGATTTACTTCACAAGATGTCATATATTGCACATGATTTTTCTGCAACAATGTAGATAAAATCATAATATATTTATTTTTTGCTCAGTAGGAGTTATTGTGTATCAGTGTTCGTGACAGAGTCAGGACTAATCTATTAGGAAGCTGAGCTGTCAACAGTTGTTCTGCTTCACAAAGTCAAACTCCACAAATTGCCTCAGTAAGTGGGCGAGTGGGCTTTGCAAGTTGTGTGTATAGACGTAGAGGGGAAAGGTTACAGCATTACAGCATAAGGAAGATTAATTAGCTCTCCAGTGAGCTGTCCAGTGTAATCCTGATGAAAACATCAAGGTAGCTAACAGTTTTAATAAAGATTGTTATTGTAATACAATTCAAACACACTAAGGGAATACCTTACGTATATGGCAAAATGTTAACAGTATCAACTATGGACGTTTCTTACTGCCTAAATAAACTGTGTAAACCATATAACAATGAACTACAAACACATCAAAGTAACATTTTAAAACCAGTGACATGACCCTGTAACTCATTAATGGACAAAATGAATGGATTTCATTGGATGGAGCAAATTGCCACGTGCCAAACGCAATGCAATTTTTCATAGTATTCTGTGTAATAATTTGGGCTATATCTATAAAATATGTTTGGCAATACATATAAGCTTCTCTTGGGTATCATGAATCTCTGTATAATCAATATGGTTTCTTGCCTTCACCATGCAGCAGTTGATAAATGGGATTATCCTGACATTTAACCTTTAATCTAATCTATAGAAAACTAAAGGTAATCTATTTTTTAGCAAAGCACATTTACTATCACACAAATAGGACCGTATGTGTTAAGTGTTTTTTATTACATGGGAGACAGGATGAGACGATTCTAAATTTGGAATGTTAATCGAGTCAAGTAAAGTGAGGTGGTCTGCCATTTTTTATGACTTACATAGCACACTCATTTTGATTTGTTTGAATTATTAGTAATTTCTACATCATGATGGATATATTTTAGTACACCCTACATTTAAATTCATAGGCTAATATCCAGGCTGCCAAAAATGTCATTTATCAGGTTGCTTTCTACAAACTGATTCCGAAAGCAAGGAGTCTTATCTGTCATTGTTAATTAAACCTCCACTTTGTCAATACATGATAATGCTTTTGTTTGAGCTAAAAACATTATTTTCGCAACCCAACAGAAAATATGCAATTGCAAAAGCTTGTCTGATTTAAGAAGGGAAAATGGTGAAATCATTTTAGAAAGCCGCAATCCATTCGGATGAACTAAGAACAATGTAACTGCACTATGCCAACTGTCATTGTTTTAAAATGAAATCATGGTAGTGGTTCTAATCTTAACATATCATGCACTGATAACAAAAGTCCCATTTACACAAAAATTGCTTATTATTGGTTTTACTATTCATTCTGTAGGCACAGATGTTTACATTGAAAACAGTGGTAAAAGAAAACTGCTTATCAAGAACAAGTCATTATCCCCATCTTTGTCACTAATAAAAATAGAGAATGTGATGGCAAAAAACAACAACTGTTCATCTATTACAGTGGCTAGTCTAGAACTTTGTCATTTGCAATACAATTTTTTTATTTTAGATGTTATTATGATTATTAAAGGCAAAAAGGAGAGGGAAAGGGAGAGATTGCTTCAAAGGGGAGTTTCATGAAATATATCATTTGAAAAAATAATTAAATAATTATTTTAAAGAGTTATCATGCAAATGCATAAGTATTATCACAAAATATTCAGTAATTCAAAATAAAGTCAAACTATAACTTTCATGCTAGCACTGTTTCAAATAGACAGCTACTACGTTCATCCACATGTCCCGTTATTGTCAGCTTTGTAGATGAATCTGCTGTGAGGAGGAACTGTTATAGAGATTTGTATAAAGAGCAGGGCTGTGTAACTGGTGCCTGTGGGACTTGCCTGGCTTAGAACAGTAATGGGCAACCTGATACGCTTCAAGAGCCGCATGTGTAGCCCTTTAGCTTTCATAAAAGCCAAATATTACCCTTAATCTCTTTAATAAGTTAAAACTACATTTAATCAAAGAGACACCAACCTTACTAGCATATCAGATAGCATTCTAACGTACGAAAAACAAGTGTCACAAGCAACGACAAACAAATATGACAATTCAATGTGACTTCAGGGTGACTGAATTTTCCACTAGTGTAAAGCTGGAACAGGCGCAATGCAAATCTGCAGAAAGTTTTTCATCTATCAACCTATTGAACTTGTTGTTTTTATTGTGCCCCAATAAGAAAATTTGTTTTTACATGTGTACATGGAACTACAAATATCATCATCATCATCATTTATTTATATAGCGCCAACATATTCCGTAGTGCTTTACAATTGGGGACAAACATAGTAAACTAATAAACAAACTGGGTAAAACAGACAAAGAGGTGAGAAGGCCCTGCTCGCAAGCTTACAATCTATGGGACAATTGGAGTTTGACACATGAGGTTAAGTCTACATTTTGCATTTTGTATTTGCATACAAATAGACAACCATGCAGCAATCTGGTGCATAGCAGCGTCTAAACATTCCTTACCTTGGCTTAATGATGTAAGCAAGAATCAGGATCAAATTTGGCCTTATTCTCTGTTTAATGTCCCATGAGCCATCCATGTTACACCACTTCTTCTAAGTAGGAACAAGGGCTGTGGATAAGGTTTGACTGAGCATACATCAGAGAATTAAAGCTGGGCCAATTTGGCATAAATCAGAAAAGGAGCTGATGGGGTATAAAGCAGGAAATATCTAGGGGCACAGGTAAAGGCTTGGGGGCCCACCTGTAGCCCATCACTGCTCTAGGGGGCATCTTTGTAACCCATGTACATGTCTGAATTTCCTGTTCACTTTAAGAGAAAAGTGCAGTAACAGACAGTATACTGTACCATAGAATATGCGGACGACATTGACATAAGTTTATACCAGAGGGTGAATATCAATAAATTGATATTTAAGCCATCTCTTAGCTTGTTCCCATTGAGGAAAATTAAAGGAATTTTATCTGAGTTTCCTGCCAGAAATTCTGAATACATTACAAATAGTGTACATCTTTATAAATACAAGCAGCACCAACACTATAATCACCAAATCCTTCAACCAAGGTCACTGTTTCATGTATACAATTTGTTTAATATCAACAGATAACCCTTGTGTTTATGGATTTGCAAGCATCTGAAAATTCTCCCCAGTGCACCAGTTTCTTGCAAATCTGTCCATGTAAGTGGCATTTTATTAACTCTGAATAAATATTTGAAAACAAGTCAAACTGAGGAATCTGGCATATTGTCCAGTTTCCCAGCTGTCACCTCAGCTTTTACAAGGATTGCAAAATCCATGCCAAGCACAGGTCCCAATCCACGTTCCGAAACTGAACTCATGTCAAAAAGGCAGATCAAAGCATTATTAATTTATAATTTGCGGCTAAGATGTACTTCTGTACAATAGTCTAATGCGGGTATAGTAAATGCAAGTTAACGCTGACACACTAAAAGCATTTACCATGATGTATTTTTGTAACTACCTGAATGTAAATAATAATATTTTAAATATAAAAGCTAAAATCAAGAGATGTAGCAGAAACGTAAATACATTCTTTTTAATTCAGTAATTCAGCCTCTAGAAGAAGAAAAGGGTATATATTTTTTTTCAAAAGTAATGGAAAAAAGACCTTATTTTAAATCTTGATATTAAATCTTTCACTGGAGATAATTTATATTCAGTTCTTAGTTTGTAACAACTTCTTTTAAATGAAAAGAAAACTGACAATTCCATTTGAAAAGATGCTCGGGAATGCCCCAAATTTTAAATTAGATTTTTTTTTAGATCACGAGTGCTTGTTCCATGATATTCTCATATAATAACGTTAATTTGAATGCTTTTAATGGGAAGTCCTCTCTGGAAGATTTAGCTAACTTTTTGGGACTTTTTAAACAATTATATATAGGTTTTATTTAGAGACGTTTTACTGTAGCTGATTTCATTTAACCTTTTTGCTGAGTAGGGATATTAAACAAAAGTGATAGGTGTAAGCTTAAAAATTGGAGGCCCTATGTAAAAATGTTGAACTTTTTTTTTTTTTAGAAAATAATGGCCATATGGGTAGCTTTACATTTAAAATCCTTGATTCTTAATTCACTCAGCTTGTGGGGTTTCCAGGAAAAGCATGACCAATACCTTCAACATTATCTACATTCTTTCTAATTAAAGGATAATAATAATAATAATAATAATAATAGCAATAATAATAATAATAATAATAATAATATAAATAATAATAATATAAATAATGATAATAATAATAATATAAATAATAATAATAATAATACATTTTTAGATATAAGCATCATATTTTGAAGCCACAATGCATTCTATTATTATTAAATGTGTTCACATACTGTAAGTCTTGATATTCTAGTAAAATAATTAATAACGTTTTTCTACTTTAGCATCCAAACTGGGAAAAAATGCAATAACCTTTCTTACAGTTTATTATTCCATTTGCGAGCTTCGTTATATAAACAGTGCTCTGAATTTCCCTATTAAACTCCTGGGTGTAGTTGACTAATTGTTGGTCACTTCAATAATCAACAGAGGATGACTTTATGTGCAGCAATTTTCTCTTCGTACAGCTCACTTAATAGCTGCAAAGGATCATTTGTCTACAGCCAAGTGATAAAAACGTACCTGAACAGAACATTCCGGGCTCTACCTTTCCAACTTAAATGTTTTGCAAGAATTAGCAATTACTGTTATGTTAACATGGCAACAGAGACAGAAGGGACTCAGGGTCCATCAATATTGAAATATTAAGAGCTGTACTTTCCACAGCAGCTGTTGCAATGACAAGTTAAAATGCAATAGGACAATATGCATGTGATTTAGGGAACAATACCTTCACTGCTTCTAATTGCTCTCAGGATTTCAATTGGTAAAACCATAAGATGTTCAACAAAAGACTCAGCGCAGGTAGGACTATAAAACTTAATTATTTCTTACAAAGCAGGCCATTCTTTTTAAAATAAAAGAATGCTATGAGCAATAAAGACAATGCCATAATCAATTAGTCTTCTGCACACATAATTAGACTTACAGAGATAAGGAAGCCTGTAAATTTAATGACGAATCCCATATTTTTGTCCAAGTTTAATGTTCTGTACAGATTACACTGAAAGATCTCCTCAGCATCAGCACCAGATAATCAGGTCCTATTTTATATGTCTGCCGACGTCTCCTCCTCTGTGACTTACTTATATAAATACATGAAGTGTTCTTGTCAATAAAAGAATTTCATAATTTACATATACATGTACTCAACTACCTGCTATTAAAAAAATTAAAATGCAAAATGTTCCTTTTTTTGGTTCTTTTAATTAATGTTATACAATTATTCACTTTTTTCCCATGTTCCCAAATATGAACCTCAGCAGATTTTATGACACAATATTATTATAAAACAAAGTTAATGACAAACAGCTACAAACACCAACATTGTAATAAATAAATCACCATTTATCCTATTCGCTGCTTAATCGCTTCTCGCCCCGTAGGACTTGTCCTTAGCACTTAAGGAGGTCATGTAGGATGTTCATGAGTCCCATTTGTACTTAGCACTCAAGGGCTGAAGTATACATTAGACCCAAAAAGGACACATTTTAAGGCAAAAAGGTGTTAGGCGCTATCCCTTTAAAACAAGAACACATCAGAGGAATGTAACAGTCATTATGAACTGGGACATATGGAAGCATTCTCTTGACTAACCACCAAAATCTTCTTAGTACCCACAATACAATGCAACAGCAGTACATCACCAATTTATTTGTACTTTGTATTCAAAAACAGACTTTAAAGCAGAACTCTAGCCAAAACTCTATATGACCATTTTACTTGTATCTCTCTGCCCCAAATAATTTTGCCAGTTATTCAGAGTGTGTCCAATCAGCTTCCATCCATCAAACTTACACTGCACTGTCGACATTTATACTTTTCTAGGCTCTTAACCCTGAGAAATATGATGAGGACTAAGCAAAACACAACACAGACCTACCGCCACGTGCAAGACAGAACAACAGAATAACCACATGGCATTCAAAATGAGAAGACCTCTGAAACCAAACTTCCTGTTCTTTGAAATGTATAAAACATCTGTTTGGCAAATCTTTGCCAAATAGATGTTTTGATCCAAGTACGGTGCACTATTTCCAAAGTAAACAAAACCATTTAGTCCATATTGAATTTTTTTTTATCCCCAACATTCCCATGTTTTTCATATTTGAAGACTTGCCACTTCAACTATGTCTCTTTAGTACACTCTGGTGTCAAATTACTATTTCACATTTAAAATGCAGTCTAGCCAGTGACTTATACAATGGTCAAACTGTGCATGTGTCTATCTTACTGGCCGTCTATTCTACCTTTGCATGCCATATTTTGATGTGATGCTATTTAGTTGTCCACTAGCCTACATATACTCCATTTGATTTTAAAGGAGTACAATTATTACCAAAGCCTTTATATATTAATGTATAATTGATGAACCTTATCAGCAATGTGTTACTAAATGCACCTTTTAAATGATAAATACTTGAATTCAAACCTGTACTGAATGTTACTACAGATGATATCTAATGCATTGCTTTTCATTATTAGTGTATCATTATTAAGAAATGTCTAGGTGTGTGTGTATTTGTATATATATATATATATATATATATATATATATATATATATATATATATATTGGGTGAAATAAGTATTGAACACATTTCAATTTCATTTCATAAATTTCCACTATGAACACTGTATATATATATATATATATATATATATATATATATATATATATATACACACATACACAGCAAGTGAAATAATAAGTATTGAAAACATCAACATTTTTCTCATTTAATACTTTGTACAAAAGCCTTTGTTGGTAATGACAGCTTCAAGACACCTCCTGTATGGAGAAACTAGTCACATGCATTGCTCAGGTGTGATTTTGCCCTATTCTTCAACGCAAATAGTCTTCAAATTTTGAAGGTTCCATGGGCTTCTTCTATGACCTCTAATATTTGGTTCTTTCCATAGATTTTCAATTGGATTCAAGTCAGGTGTTTGGCTGGCCCATTCTAGCAGCTTTATTTTCTTTCTCTGAAACCAATTAAGAGTGTCCTTGGCTGTGTGTTTGAGATCATTGTCTTGCTGAAATGTCCACAATAATTTCATCTTCAGCATCCTGGTAGATGGCAGCAGATTTTTATCAAAAATGTCTTGGTACATTTTTCCATTCATTCTTCATTCAATGACATGCAGTATTCCAGTACCTTGTGCAGAAAAACAGCCCCACATCATGATGTTCGCATCTCCAAACTTCACTGTTGGTATGGTGTTTTGGGGTGATGTGCAGTGCCATTTCTCCTTCAAAAATGGTGTGTATTATGGCATTAAAAGAGTTAAATTTTGCTCTCATCTGACCACACTATATTCTCCCAGTATTTCACAGACTTGTCCTAATGTTGTGCAGCAAACTTTAATCAAGCTTCAACATGTTTTTTCTACAGCAAGGGAGTCTTGCGTGGTGAGCATGCATACAGGCCAAGGTGGTCGAGTGCTTTACTTATTGTTTTCTTTGAAACAATTGTACCTGCTAATTCCAGGTCTTTCTGAAGCTCTCCACAAGTGGTCCTTGGTACTTGGACAACTCTTCTAATAATTTTTTTCACTCCTCTATCAGAAATCTTGCAAGGTGCATGGCCGGTTTATGGTGAAATGATGTTCTTTCCCCTTCCGGATTATGGCCCCAACAGTGCTCACTGGAACATTCAGCAGTTTAGAGATCATTCTGTAGCCAATGCCATCAGTATGTTTTACAACAATAATGTAGTGAAGGTCTTGATAGAGCTCTTTGCTTTTGCCCATCATGAGATGTTTCTTGTGTGATACCTACGTGATGAGACACCTTTTTATAGGCCATCAGTTGTGGCTGAACCAGCTGGCAGGATTACTGAAAGATTGCATCTGGTGTCTTGGCTTTCCGTGCCTTTTTTGCACCTTCCTTTCTTCATGTGCTCTATAATATTCCCCTGTGTCATTTCACATTACTACAGAAAACCTAAATTATGGACATCTATGGTTTGATTTCTTTGCATGTGTGGATTGCAAGGGTTGTTGCTGACATTTGGTGTAAATTTCATTACAATAGCCACATTAAATATAGATTTACTGAGAAAAATGTTGATGTGTTCAATACTTATTATTTCACCTGCTGTATATATATATATATACACAGTCTTTGAAGTGGACATTTAGATGTAGCAGTATGGAGAATGTAAGTGAATGGAATTTAATAGTTTTGCAATGAAAGCAGTAGGGGAAGTGGCGGTATTGCTTTCCGCCATATACCGGCCCAATTCAACCATTATAGGAGTGTAACTCAAAATTTTGGAACATGGGAGAATATTAAGAATGTTTTAAACATCAAAAACTATAAGAAACCATACAGAAGTGCTGGAACTGTATTTCTACATGTTCCAACACATTCCACAACAAAGTAATCCATGCATATGAGTACTTAATCACTGGCTCCTTTAATGCTCAAGTCTTATTTCAAAATTCAAAATGATCTTTTCCACCAGGTGTATTATAGTGTACTTTTGTTTTCATGGATGTGAAAGCCAGTATTGGGCTATTGAAATTAATAAAAGGTATGTATGACAAGTAAATGAAGGCTGTGAAATTGTACATCTGGCTTAGGAAACACTAAATGCCATTTGCCTGTCTTACACACTTTTTATGTGAGTTAGTCTTAAGTTAAGGATAGCAACAGCGCAATGGAGAATGTCTTATTACATACCAGGAATCGTTACCCATTGACTTATCTTTACTGAGGTAATCATTTTTCACAAGCACCTATGATTAAGAATTATCTGTCTATATTAAAGCAGAGGTAGGCTAGTAAAGGAGTTAAAATTTAAGATTCTAATAAAATATTTAATATTATAAAGACATTCTCTCAGAAATAAATGCATTATTGAAGACAGCTGTAAATTTGTCTGTAATTTAATATCTGGAACTGAGTGCTATTTTTTTCCTCTACAAAGGTCATTGGCTTAGTTATGTGTGGTCCCAACTTAATCTATAGTAATAAGTGACCCATAGTAAGATTAATTTTCCATACTATAAATTTTCTGGGAAAAATAAGTGCATGTCTTCCTGTTATGCATGTAAAACTCACACAAGACTAACCCAAACAATTAAAGCCTTTCTGGGAGAACAGTTAAACTCAACCAGGTTTACAGAGCACTAAAATGTGCCACAAAGTCTAGTCATGGATGACAAAACATATTGAATCAAATACTGATTATGCCGATGCTGGAAATTGAAAACCGGCAGCCTCCTTGTTCTTTTTCTGATAGATAACTATATCACCTCTATAAGGAAATTATTCACTTTTACCATCAGGTAAACTGACACTGTTAAATGAAAACTGTTTAGCGCACTACCCAGGTACAAGTGGGGAATCGAAAGGTGGAAAGGTGGGTTGCAAATTTAAAAAGTCTACACAAATGTAAAACTTAAGAAGTTCATTTAAATGTAAATTTATATTTAAATGTATACTTAAAATTTTATATATATATATATATATATATATATATATACTGTAATACAAGAACAGGCAGGGCGCCTCTAAGTGGAATATCAGATATACAAGGTGAAAATGCGTAATAGTATGAGTACCGTAAGGTAAGCAGCAATGGGTCTCCAGGAAAAAATGGAGCAGTCTCTGCTGTACTTGTAGTCCTCCAAATCTCCACCAATCAGTCACACAATATGGAAAGAGCAAACATAGTGTAACACTGAAATGTAATTGGTAAGGGCTGTTCACCAAATACCCCACAATCCTATGGAGTGTCTGAGATTGTAGTCTCAGATTATCATGTACAGGACACCCAAATGAGTGCAGCAAATATATAATAAAAATCTGCGTACCAAAAATCATGTAGATCTCACGTCTAGGTACTTAAGACATATGCAACATCAATAGCTTCATAATTCCAGCCTCATACACGTGGCGAAAATGCACAAGATTGGAAAAAAAGGATCATTCAATATGTATACAAAATTTTTAATAAAAAGTAAAAAGTAATAAAAGCACTCACATGAGGTAGTGGAAATAACGCTGGATATCGCTCAACGCGTTTCGTCTTGTAACACCCAAGACTTCATCAGGAGCAAAAGATATACATGTTTACATAAACTGCGGCTATTTATAACAGAGCCGCACCATATTGGCACATGCGCGGTGACCGCCACTCAACGCGCATGCGCAGGATATGCAGCTAACTTTATTGAAAAGAAAAGAACACTGAAGCAAAAATGGAAGTGATATGTTAACCTAATAAACGAGTGAGTGAATGAAAAAGAATATTTCAGAGTATTTCAAAATCGCGGGACGTCTCCCCGCGACTACTATCAAATCGAATGTACTGTATATCCTACATTCGATTCGTGTTGGAAAAAACCACTCTAAATATACTATATAGTTTCTAGAATCCTGTACGGGATCGATCCATATCATTCATCATATGATGATATATCAAATGAGATCTCATAACATAACCTAGTTTTTAGTTTAAATAAATAACTATACTTAGTTGATATATATTACATAGTATGGTGTGTATATAACATACCGTGAAAATAAATTATCACTGCGCATGCTCGTGAACCGCAGTGTACCACCCAGAGGTCCACCAGAAATAGACAATACATAACATATGATAATAGAACCAATTACCAAAATATACAAAACATCTATATAAAACATGTTTATACTACTCAAAAAATAATCTAATATAATTAGTATCAGTACCAATCCTATTGAGAAAAGGGAAAGGAGTAAGCAATTCTAAAATCTAAAGTGGATCATTACATAAGAGATAATTACAAAAAAGAGATTATTTCGTAATTCTCGTTGAGTTTTACAGGAATAAGAGTGCCAAATTCAAAAATCCAAAACATTTCACGCCGTGAAAGTTTCTGTTGAAGATCCCCTCCCCTAACAGACAGAGAGACCTTTTATAGTGCCAAAAATCTAAGGCAACTAGGGTCTCTATTATGTGCCTGGGAGAAATGCCTGGAGACAGAATGGCCCTCCATTCTATGTTTGATGTTTCGAATATGTTCCTGAATACGGATTTTCAATGGGCGTTTAGTTTTACCAATATATCTCAATTGGCATGAACATTCCAACATGTATATAACAGAGGATGTTAAACAATCCATGCGTTGCTTGATAACATATTTTTTGCTATTGTTATGATTAAAAAAATGTGTTTTCACTGAGTTTGCAAATTTGCAAACGTTACAGTGGTTACACTTAAAAGATCCTACCTTATATATATATAAATATGTATATATATATATATATATATATATATATATATGTATCTATAATATAAATGTCTAGTGGCGTGTGTTAGTCTGTCTGTGTGTGTGTGTTTGTGGAAAAAATAAAACCAAGCTGCAGCGCCACCTGCTGGGCGGAGTTATACACTGACCTACTAAATTCTTAGTGTGTGTGGAAAAAAAAATTCAGAAAGGGCTGAAATTTGGTATACTAAGATGTTTTTAATTTGTTAATTGTTAAAAGTGTTTATAAAGATTTAAAATATATATATATATATTTCTTGAAGGAGAAGTGACAGTTGGGAGTGGTTGGTGGTTGCCGGGGGTGACAGTGGGGAGTGGTTGGTGGTTGCCGGGGGTGACAGAGTGAGAGGAGTGTGATACTCAGGACCGCTGAGAGAGATCCCTGTGTCTGGATAGACATCTGGATAGATGTGGCGATGAAAATGAAGGCTGAGATGATGGAGAAGAATGATGAGGTGGTGACATGTGGACAAAACCACATTAAAAAAGGGCGCTTACATCGGGAAGTAACGCTCCCCCCCTTAGGAGGCCTGGGCTATGGCCCAAATGCATGACAAGAACCTTTTTAACACCTTAAGTAGCTTGATTTGACTAGAATGCATGAGTATCATGCACGGCTTAACTTGTATATATATATATATATATATATATATATATATATATGTAGTTGTTTGTGATGTAAAGCCTGAGATCAAGCCGAATCGTGTCAGACCTTTTCCACCTTTAATGTGACCTTGCAATCAACAAAATTCCAGTGAAAAACATCTAGACATTTAAAAAAAAAAAAAGAAATGAAAAGAAAAAAAATTATATACTATGGTTGTATAAGTGTATACACCATTTATTAATGGGGCTGCAACTGTGTTCAGAGTTAACCAATCACATTCAAAACCATGTTCAAAGGTGATTAGCGTACACCTGCCCGCAATTAAATAATAAAGGACAGCTGTTCATGTCGGATTGCCTTGTAGTTTTCTTGGTTGATTGCTAATGGAATAGCCATGGTCTGCAAGTAGCTTTCAAAATATCTATGGTATCTCATTGTTTGAGATATCATAGATATTTACCAATCAGGAACATGTGGCACTACAGGGACAAGATCAGTAGGTATCTCCAAAGTTGATGACAGAACAAGGAGGAAATTTATCAAGGAGGCCTATGACAACATTATAAGAGTGACAGGTATTTCTGTCTGGAGCTGGTCACTAACTGCATGTGACAACAATCTTCTGTATTCTGCACATGTCTAGGCTATGAGATATGGAGGCAAAACAAAAGCCATTTCATGCAAAAAACAAGATACGAGCCTGTCTATGTTTTGGCAAAAAATTTATTCAATCACTCCAAACCATGTGGGAAAAGTTTTATGGTCTGATGAGACCAAGGTTGAACTTTTTGCCATAATTCTAAAAGATGTTTTGAAGAACATCATACCTGCTGTAAAGCATGGTGGTGGTAGCATCATGATTTCAGACTTCTTCTCTAAAGGTGGGACAGGGGCTCTAGTCAAGATAGAGGACATAATAAATAGCTCCAAATATCAAGATATTTTGGCACAAAACTTGCTGGCCTTTGTCTGTTTCTGTTTCACCTTCCAACATAATAATGACCAAAAGCACACATCCAAGTCAACCAAGGAATTTTCTTCAAAAAAAAAAAAATCTTGGAGTGGCTCAATCAGAGGCCAGACCCCGATCCCATCGAAAACTTGTGGAATGACCTAAAGGGGACTGTGTACAGGAGACCCGCTTGCAATTTGGATGGACTTTGAACTATTTTGCAGGGAAGAGTGAGATAAAATTGCAAAGTCTAGGTGTGCGAAATTGAGGGTCTTAGTAAAACAAACTCATTGCAATAAGAAAACCAAAGTGTGCTTCACAAATTATAAGTTAGGTGTGTGCACACATATACAACCAGGGCTTTGTAGATTATTTTCAAAAGAAAAGTTAGAAAAATGTCTTTATATCACAAGCACCTGCAATTTCAATAAGGGTGTGTGACGTTTTATATCCACTTTGCATAATACGCACAAATAAAAAATCCTGCCATAGAGTCATCTACAATTTGTGGCTCTAATTTGCCTCCCGATGGTCATATAGGTGGTACAGCACTTAAGCACTTATTGTTAAAAAAAATCATAGCATCCCTATGTCTGAGATGCTGGAATATACAGCTGATTTTTCATATTATCTTGTTAAAGCAAGTTGTACGGTAGATGCCACCAATACAGTATCTATGTTAATAATATACAAGCTAGGAAGCCGTGGTCCCTACATACTTACAATTATAATAATATATTAATAATATTTAACTTGTGCCCACACATTCTGGCAAGTGTTTGCTTTGCTGTGAGTAGATTTTGACCTTGCCGGGAATATAATGGATTATAGAGAATTTATTAAGTACATAGTACACTGTGCTGAAGAGAGGCTTCAGAACACATTTCATATACTCTGTTACAAAGCAAGGACAAAATACAAGGTTTTGTCTGTGCTTTCAACAGGCTTTTTTTTTTTATCAACGCTGATGTGTATAAACCAATGTGTAACCGGTCAATATAGGTAAAATGGCAGGGACACATCCTAATCACCAACATTTTATATATATATATATATATATATATATATATATATATACTATATTATATATACTATACATAAGAGGAATGTCACAAAGAAAGTCTGTGCAATACATCCCCATTGTAGCGGAGATAGCAGCACGGAGCTGCGCATAATGCTGGCATGAATCAGATACGAGTGGAGTTCTTTGGAGACAATGATACATCCCCTAGCTCCTAGTGAAAGGGCTGAGTTTATGCAGTCACTGCATTTCTATTATCTCTCCTGTTTTAGGTGCAGGCTTTTTACATAAATATTCCCTTTCAAATACAAGATATCCATTACTGTTTTAGAATATTATTCCTTTTGTATTTTATATAAAAATAATAAAACAAGAACAAAAATAGCAATAATAATCATTCGTATAACATTGGGGGGTATTTAGTTAACAGAGTGCAAATGAGCAGTAACACAAAGCCATAACTAGAAATGTTAGCGCCCGGAGAAAAAAAGAAAAATGACACCCCCTAGTGCTCAACAGTAATTAAATCAACCTAAAATATTAATTTCCCTGAGCCCCCTTACAGCATTGCGCCCTGTGCGGCTGACCCTAGTTATGCCCCTGCACACAGCAACCAGAACTTTTGCTTTTATTGTATAGTCAGTTAGTTATGAAGTCCAAACAGATTGGCGCAGGGTTAAATTTAACAGCCCAACCTGGCACATGAGAGTCCAGAGAACATGCACCAGAATCTTTCCACACTGGCTCCGCCCACATTCCAGGTGCGCGCGGTGTGTCTGGATGGGACTAACCTGTCATGCATCATGTAACTAGCAAAGTGTTACACTACTTTAAGAGAAATATTACAAAAATCTCCTTGATTCTGACATTTTACTATTTTAAAGACTACATTGATAAACCTATGGGAGTGGTATTGTAGCTAATCTAATCTCTCCAGCACTGAATTAATTTTTACATTCCATGAGGTAAGGTCATGATACGATGTTGAAAAGCATAAGATAACTCAGGATGTCTGAAAATGTGCTGGGTATACAATGGGATAGAGAAAGGAGAATAGAACATTTCCCTCTCATTAGCTTGTCCCTTAAACACCCAGACAGCTCGGAATGCTCATTAGCCAAATGGACCGCTGGCTTTCTTTGAGAAATTGCAAGAACCTTGCTAGGCTCCCAGAGCTAATTATATCAAATTTAGATGGCTCTCTAATAAAAGGGAGACATTTTTTATGCCATCTTTTATTTAATAGCGAGATGTGCAGCTAGTAGAATCTGTAATGTCACTGCATAATCATAAAATGATTACAAGAAATACCTAAAACCTCTGGTTTGGGATTGACAAGGCATGCCAAGAAAAAGGTCAGACTGCATTCGCTGACAGATTACCTGCAATGTAAAGTGATGCAAGTCCATTATAAGGTCATATTTCAAAGCTGTTCAAGATCAGACATGGAAAACAAGAGACATTCTGTGAGTTCAGGATGCGCGGGCTTATCCACTAAACTGTTTAACATGGACTTGTCAGAGAGTCACAGGATTCTATAACAACATGCCAGGTCCTATTAAAAACGTAAGTGACAATTATATAAAGGATAGTAGCAGCCAGAAAGACAATTCAGACACTTATTAGTAATGAAACTATGTCACTGATGACTTCAGGACAGTCATTTGAAAATAAAAACTAAAAAAAAAAATCAAAGTGAACACCAGATTAATAACAGACTTGGAACACATCATGAATAGCAAACTCCAATTTCTTGTTGAAAAAGACGTCAAGGGGCACATTCAATTAAGAAATCCGCGAGGTTACCGCAACATCGCGGATTTCCTGAGAATGGAAATCTGCAATGTTGCAGTACTGTATTGACACTTTAAATGCGCAGCCGCGATGTGCCGGCTTAATTGAATATGCCCCCTATTATTTGAATGAAGAGAAGAGCGGATATTTATGAATGAAAAAAAATGTAGCAAATATACAAATGATGCCACTTCCTCCAAAATGCTGAAATTAATTACTACTATATAGTACAGCGGCCTGTTGAGCCTTCCCTCGCGGTCCCCCAGAGGAGCAGACATTCCTACAGGGGGATGGAAGGAGTTGTGTGAAACAAAGGCGTTCCTTTAAACTACAAAGCAGGCGCAACCAAGGATAAGCCAAACAGTAAATGAGAAAAAAGAAATGTATGATTTAATGAAAGGGGGGTGTCTCTAAATTGGTAGGAGGGTGGACCTTGATGTGTCGTTTGCACTTATGCATCTTCAGATAATTTTGTTTAACTGCAAATCTCAGCGCACATCTAACAAAGGCATCTCCAAAGACATGAAAGTAGGTGTGCATCTATCATTTAATAATCTTGCTCTACTCAATGAAACTTAATATTGTATGGGTTGGAAAAACTAGGTGCATTCGTGTGAGTTGTCCACACTTTACAAGAAACGCCTGTGCTCTGCCCAACTACTACCATTGTCATTGTTTGTTCTGCAAACCCATGTGCCTCAGCACTAATGCAAAAAGAGGCATGTGACATTACCGAAGATAATTTTGCACAATCCTGTCTTGTGTGCCAGCAATTACCTCCACAGAGTTCCTGTTTTTTTAAACCAGGAACCATGTGCTTCCTTTTGGACAAAAAATCGTCGGTATCACTTTTCACTATTCATGTTAATCTAGATGCATCAGTAGTTTGAAGCTTATGAAAGTAAACATTACAAAGGTCATTTATGGTTGGTTGGTGGATAAGATTGCCCATTTGTAATGTCATTTTGTCTGCTTCCATGGTTAACAATGATGATGGTGTCTTGGTGTGGGGATATTTTGCATTTGGTTACACAGTGGATTTGGCTTGACATTATCCTGATCTTGGGGAAACTTGATAGCTAAGCATATGCTATTCATCTATTACAATGCACAATTATAAAACCAATATGGTCCCTGATATTGAAATGAACTTAAAGACAGATGACAGAGAAAACATGGCAGCATTTCCTTACTTTCCAAGGGGTTCAAGTCATCACAGAGCTTGTCAGATGTGCAACATGCTTAATTTTATGCTGGTATGGAATTGGGGTCAAGCATTTTTAATATACATGTTTCTTTGCACCTAAGTGTACACTATGTTACAGATCTTCACTGGCCAGCATCAAGATAATACTAAGAAAAGCATGAAGTCATGATTTCTGTATATATCAACAGTACTATAAAAATGACCTAAATGTCACAGTAGCCATATGTTTCCATAAATCATTGCTATATCAATGCGAGCAAATGCGAGTGTAGGATTTGTACCCTCTAGTAATTAATTGACAAGCAAACTACTTTTGGTACCTCCAGCCTATAAAAACAAAAAATTCTTAAATTATTTCCAGATTAGGTAACACACCTGTAGATGACAAATATTTCAGTAGTCTCTTACATAGTGCGAATCGTACACCATGCAACCCCAACTGTCATGTGAAATAAACCAGCTTGTAAGAGTCTACTGAAATATTTGCCATGTGAAGGAGTATTGCCTAATCTGGGAACACTGTATGGATTGGTCATAAAATGTTGATAGAGATTTTCTCAAACATTCATACTTTATTTGCTATCCTTTTTTTTTTTTTTCATGCCCAGGAGTGCCGAGAGGAGAGGGTTGGAGGTACAAATTACCGGGGCCCTGCCCTGCCTGGGAGGCCTCTCTGCCAGGTAGTTAAATACCTTTTTTTTCTTTATTCCCATCCAGCGGGTGGTGTTGTGAAAGCTGCAATAACAGGTAGGTGAGAATAACACCATTTTTTTTAATACATAATGGGGGAATTCAATTGCCAGTGATGTGGCGCATGGACATCACACAGCGCACATTTTAGGAACTTTGCGGCTAATTGAATTCCCCCCATAATGTCATGTGTAAAGAGGCGCAGCCACAGCCCATAACAAACTCATTTGCACCCCTCACATTGCAACATGGTTTTGTCCAGAAAACTTGAGTAAGAAAACTTACTCAATTTTTTTGCTTAAATTTCCTTAATGAATCAGGCCCAGAGTATCACTCTATTAAAAAAATAGAAACAGACAGATTCAGCCTGAATTCTAGTAGTCTACATAGAAAATATACACTTGTGTTTGTAGATTTTGGTAGAAAGATAAGGCTAAAAAGAAATGATTCATAATGTCTTTGGCACACAACCAAATAGACAAAATCATATGGGATTATTATGACATAGTACTGTCCTATGTACAGACACCAGTTTCCCTGTGGACAATGCATTGCTTTGCAAATGGCAGTAAAATCTAAAAAATCTAGAGCTTAAATTGTCTTTAATCAATGTAAAAATATGTTTCGTTTACTAAAATTGTAAACAACAAAAAATCAGTCCACTGATAAGCAAAACATACCTATAAGAGAAGAGATAGAACAGTGAATAAAGCAATAGTAATATTATTTTCAGCTTAGATTGTTCAAGCAGCAGCCAGAATACATATTTTTTGTGTAACAATGTGTCAGTATTTACATGGGTTTTGTCAAACAGAATGACAGCATAGACCCAAGGATATGCTGTAGGCATTTTATAACAGCCCCCAAACCATAATCTCAATTAAGGACATATGCCTTGGGAGCTGAGAGGTCCCCGAGCTGCAGCTTAACGTACAACGCTCCACCTCAGTTTGTCTAACCTCTATTATGAAACTGAGCACTGTGATAATACCTTTTCTTAGCCAATCTAAATGGAGTCAGCAAGACAATTGTGTCATGTTCTCTTATGAGGATACGTTTGAATCAACAAAATTTATGGCACAGCCTTTTTTTCCGAGTGAATAAGCTCATTTTAAGGGGGAAATAAGTAAATACATAAATGTTGCTAGTATAAAGTTCTTTCACTAATGAGCTATCCTATACCTCTCTCAAGAGTACTGCAATTATATAATTTAAATATCATTTTTAGACACATTACGTATGCTCTGTATTTATAAAACACCAGTGGCCTAAATCTAGGAAGGTGCAGGCAGTCTGGGAATTCTAAGCTATCACGTATCAGAATGACTGAACCCGCGTGTCAACACAGCTTTCTAATTTAGCCACATTCTGGCCTTGTTTCTCAGTGGGGTTCCTGTGACTGCAGACTGTAATTAGTAACTGTCAAATGTTCTTCACATTGTCTATATACATTGTCACATTAACAGGAGCTCATTTAAATTGATTCTCCGCTGAGAACATCACTGGAGACCTCATAATTATCTCTTATTGTACACACAAACATTGTAAACTATTTTACAGGATCAACTAAAAATGCAACATAATACAGCAATCAGGTGGCACAAGGCTGCAGACTTAAAGAGAACCTGTCGAAAAGGTTTTCATGGCCTTTTAATGGTCTATTCGATAAACAAGGGGTCCTCTGTGTCCCTGTTCCCCAGGAAGTAACATTTACTATAGTGTACTTTCTATAGGCTAAGTACTAAGTTGACCAGTGAGAAGACATATCTCATGCTAACACCTCCATCAACCAGCTGAAACCATGCTGTATCCTGTGCCTTTCCAGACAGACCGGAGCCGCTACATGCAGTTAGTGCAGTGCCTATATGTAGCTGTTATACACAGCGTATTGTACTGGTTTATGACTTGTGAGGTGGGCCTCTCTGGTGGCTTAGGTTGTGCCTAACAGTCTCAATACAATACAAAGGAAAATAAGCAGGCTAAACTGGAAAAGAAATGAAGGACACATATCTATTTAAATAAAATTTAAAATCTATGCACTTTTACATGTAGAGTGCATTTTCATTTAAATAAGTTTATTCTACAATGCATTAACGTAGTAAGATTTACAAAGGTATTTCACAAATGGCAAAATTAGTGTATCCACCATAGGATAAAATATGGTATTTGCACACATCAGCAGTAATGTAATCAGCAGGGGCGGAACAATGCATTCCGAGGCCACATAGCAAAGTGTGAGAAGGGGCCCGATAATGTCAACAAAAGAGCAGAGCCCGGCCTATGTTCCCCTGTGCATCTCAGAAGAGACCTCTGCATTGCTCTTTTGTCTGCAGAGCAGGGCCCAAAGGGAGGGGGGGGCACTCATTCTGGGCCCTGTAATGATAGCAGCCCCTGCTGTAATTCTGTATTTGGTTATGATACTGCTATGTGTGGATTGGCTCTTGGTCAAAAGCATAAGATAGAATGAAAACAATATAAGAGCCAAGGTAATATTTTATTGTAATAATACTATAAAAAGCCCTAAAATGTTAGAGCAAATAGAATGATTTATCTTTATATAGTGCCAGCATATTACACAGTGCTTTACAAGGAATAATTTCATCAGTCCCTGCCCCAGTAGACCCTGTTTTCTCTGTACTCTACCAGTATGCAGACTCTACATAGATAATGCCCTGGTCAGAATGGAACCAATGGCCCAGCGCAGTGAGATGTTAATCACTGTGCCACCATGCCACCCTTGTTACTAGTAATGTAAAAATAGCCAAGTCCCCTGTGTCATTGATTTCCTGCGCCTATCTTGGACCAAACCAACTGGGCTGTACTGTATCTGCTACTTTCCCCCACATATTGTTTACAAATGCAAAACTAGCAGTAGACCAACTTTTCTTTTTACTGTACTGAGTAAATTTGTCCAAAAGGTGCAAAGGTAAACATATGCACCCCTTTCAGTGCAACATGGTTGGCTTGGCTGCAAAATCTGCACACATGCAACATTTACACCTATCTCTAAATCAACTCCAATGAATATAAGCTGGGGTATGGTGGGTATGGTGTGACATGTGCACATGCGAGTTCAGAGGTTGTACACCAAAGTCTGTAGCCCACCAAAGTGGGTTCCATTTATTAATCAAAATCATTTTTACAATTTCACAATTTATTTTACTTTTTAATTAGATTAATTGTACACACTTACAGTGCTTTGACTGCTAATAGATTCTAAACCTGAAGGACGTAAACACGTTGATGTTTTTCTCTTTGGCATTATTAAAATTACCTCTGCTAAAAAGTGATAAGGTGTCTTAAATACTGTCATCTCAGAGTTCTAATATCCTAGTCATTAGTAAGGGTATTATTTTACATTCTCATTTTGTAACATGCTACACTTAAAAAATACATGTTCTTAACCATAGTAATTAACTGCACAAAAAATTATTTTACAGCTAAAATTCATGTACCATAAGACCGTAAGAACCATAAGAAAAAAGGTATACAAGGAAAGTACAATATAATCATATCGAAATAACATTAAATGAAAACAGAACAAGAATCAATTATTCTTCAGTTATGATGACCTGTACTTTGATATTCTAATTTACCCATTTCATATCCCAATCTTGACACAAATAAAAATAAGTATAATTTTTTTCTGTCAGAAGATATGTATCATATACTTATTTGCTATTATTTTTTAAAATATACACTTACAGTAATTAGTGTTGTTTGGTTCTGCAGTATATTTTACAAATAAATGTTTTGTGTCCTTGAGCGCTTACTGAGTATAGTTGTGTTTTCTATAACATACAACTAAAATCCATTTGTATTTAAATGAGAATTCAAGTCACCATTATGTTCTAAAATAACATATCTAATGCTAACTTAAATGCTGTGATGACCATGACTGAAGTGAATATAACTCTTTCTTTGATATGGTTCGTTCTTCTATTGTCAGGGGACAGTTTCGTATTTTTTCAAGTGTGTAGTGTGGTAGGTGTTTCATTCCCAATCTACATGTCACCCAGTGCTTTACCCTGTGCCTATTAAAAATAGAATAGCTTCTATTATACAAATAGTTTATTACCTACAGTAAGCAGAGAGTAAGAGATACAAGCGCTGCAGAAGGCACAGTTCTTTAAGTGTGACATATATGCAAAAGGAGCGTATTATTGACAATGCATTTTATTTTATTGGTGTTCCTATTTAAGAGGACTTTTCACCTTATTTGATATAATTTTATTTTTTATATAATAAAGTAGTGCATTATTGTTAATTTATTTATCTTTGCAACTCTGTTTTGGAGCTACATTCTTTACAAGTTTCTATGCCCAGCATGGAACGTCGACTGGCTTGCCCCCGATACCCTGTCTCCATTCAACGCTATGATCTGGTGTGTCCCATATCACAAAGGGCCGCACTGTTTCGGCGATAGTTATGTCACCGTTACTGTATTACATTCACCTTTCTGCCTGTCTACATCTCTATCTTCTGGGCAGATATGAATATACTTGGGTATTAATGAGCGTGACCATCCGATGTACTGGCAGGTGCATGATCACTGTGCTTGTTTCACACTTCAAGAAGCATTTGGATCTTTCATTTTTATCAAGAATGATGTGTGAGCTAATAAGGTTTTACTACAATTATATAAATATGGGCTCAGTTGTATGGACTGGGGCATGGACTGTGCAGTTTGAGAGTGGAGTTTGGATAGACACCTTCTAATTTGTTTTATTTTCTTAATGTTGGGAAGAATATAATTGCCTGTCAATTTGTTTGTAAGGCACACAGTAGATCATTGTGTTTTTTGGCATATATTATACATTATGAAAATGTAATGTTATCATAGTATCTACATCTAGGACCTCATTTATAGTCGGGCGTAAAGTCCGTTTAAGAAGTGTAGAAGTGGGAGTGTGCCGCAGCTTGGTAGAGTATTACGAGTGGCAAGCAACCCCAGTTGCGTCCCACTCTTAATACCCTATGGAGCTGCGAGCAGTTCCTGCAGCTAGCTAATGCTTGCGCCACCTAATTTCTGCCGCACAGTTTTAGCCCTGTTTTGACATGTGCTGCATCTGAGCCTCACTGCGACTAGGATGTATTTACATGGTCACGCCTTCACAATGCCTTCACAATGCCGCATTCCGCCCATTCTCTCGTAGTGAGACGCAAGCTGTCGCAAGTGTTAATTGCGTCCAAGATGCTGGCGGATATAATGTGCTTTCTGCACATGGGTGGTAGTGTTTTTTTGTTGGTTGCGCCTAAAACGGACTTTGAGTCCGACTCTAAATGAGGTCCCTAGTGTACAAAATATTAGGAAAGAACAATTAATTTCCAAGTAGAGGATTAGTTATGATCTAGCTGCAAAAACATAGATTTTCCATGGCGATACCGATTGAAAGACAGTGCTGTACTTGTACCACTTCTAACTAGGCTGCCCCATGCAACAGCCAGAGATAGTCATCACCGGCCCGGGGGGTTGGTAAATAGGGAGAAGCCCTAGATCCGATTTAGGGTTTTTCTCCTCCAGAATGTACAATAGAATGCAGCAGTTATGTTTTAGAAGCTGGGTAGCTGGGTATTCAGAACATGATGTATGCAAACATTTATACAAGCCCTTTGCAGTTTGTTAGCCAATCGTTTCATTAATCTAGAAAACTATACATTTACATTACTCGCCTAAGAGAAGAAATAAAACAGCTAAAAATAAAAGATACAGTATCTGAAGCGACAATACAACACAGAGAAAACCACTGTACACATTGAAGTTTTAATAAGAAGCATATAATTATAATAACCCTCTAGAGAGATAAATGTGTAAATAGTTTACTCTCTCCTTCAGGAATTACAAAACAACAGCTTCTTCTGTTGAGTAAGCAGTGTGAAAGAACATGCATAAAATGATGAAGATAACCTGAATAATATATTTTTTTATCCAGGGAATTTATCATTTCGAGTGACAGAGAAGTAATGGGATTGCAAATTTACCTTGCATTTAGGAAATAGTTTGTTTCTCAGGAATGGAAGAAGGGTTAGAAGTCAATGATTATCTATCATGACAAAAATCTCTCTTCACATACCAATAATAAAAGCTTTATATTGCTTATCTAAAAGCTCTAGAATGCAGGTATCTGGAATCAGCATTATAGGAAAGCAAAGATGGACAGACATTAGCAGAACTATGTATTCTAGTCCTACTAAATGTAAACAACCATTTAAAAGCAATAAATAAAAATGGAGAGATGTATCAGATTTCAATACAGTGTCCATGTTCAATTGATAAAACATTTACCAAATGATTAATGAGCTTATTTTTATGTTTTCTCAGGGGCACACATGGGCATTAATCTTGTGGACGATGACATATTGCCGTCTTTCCAGTAAATATTCAGTATCGTAACGCGGCGCGCTCCTAATAAAACTGCTTATGCTTCAACTTTGAGGTGATACACTCTACTAAAAGTATTTATTTTCATTGTAATATAATGAGTGAATTAACTAAACTGCAATATGTAAAGTAAGAAATAAAATTTATATGAAAGTAAAAAAAATGCTATACATTCATAAGTGTTATGTTAGGAGGGCTGCGCCAGGATTCATTTTGGGAGTCAGGCAACTAGTGTTGGTTTCAACATAGGATCCAGACATTTGTGTGATTTTACAACCTCTCAGTGTTAAATTACAAATACAAATGTATCATGTAAGTCCATTCAGTTTAATATTTATATGCACTTTGCACTTTCCATTTGGTTATATATGTGCCAGAATCTTTCTTAAAAATAATAGTGTTCAGCTGAATCCTACATGTGGATTCTATTCATCCATAGTTATCTGACTGATTTATGTTTAAAGCAACATACTGATCACCATAAGTGACAATATTCCTGAACGGCAGTGGTAGAGCTAAAGTCATGTACCAGTCCCCTTCCGAAACCTATTTTTTTAACAAGCTATAGATTTGGGGGTATATTTACTAAACTGCGGGTTTGGAAAAGTGGAGATGTTGCCTATAGCAGCCAATCAGATTCTAGCTGTCATTTTGTAGAATGTACTAAATAAATGATAACTAGAATCTGATTGGTTGCTATAGGCAATATCTCCACTTTTTCAAACCCATAGTTTAGTAAATATCTGTCACGACTGTAGTGGGTGTTTGACTGGTAGAAGGTACCTGCTGTTGTTGGCGCAACTCAGAGGAAGGCGCGGAGTCTAACGTGCCCCTGGTATTCACCAGGAACCCCCGCAAGGAAGTATGGACTCCGCTGCAGGGACACGCAGGTCGCGGTCCTTCCTAGAGTCCACAGCGAGATACAAGGGAGTGTCAGACAGGCCGGTTCGGCAACGTTCAAGTAGAGGAGGTACAAAGGGAAATCCAGAAGAATGGTCAGGCAAGCCGGGTCGGTAATCTACAGGGAGCGCAGTACAAGGCAGAATCCAGATAGGGGTGGTCAAACGGTCCGGGTCAAAAGGGTCACAGGCAGCACGAGGAAGGTCAGGAACAATATAGCAACTGGTACACAGAAACGCTGGAGGCAGGAAGACCTGATACTCTGGCACTGGTAGGAGGGCCAGAGAAGGTTTAAATACTGGAGTGCTCCAATAGAATCAGCGCTGCAGCGCTATCATCCTCAGCGCCGGGAATCACTATAGCGTCCCGTTGCCTAGCAACGGGTCGCGCTGTCTGCAGAGGTCAGGCGGCCGAGGATCCGGAAATGACGCGTCTGGTTGCCTAGCAACCAGACGCGCGATCATACAGTCAGGCGGCCGTGCGGACGGCGCCTGACAGTATACCCTCCTCTTCCTCCTCCTGTTTGAAGGAACTTCTTGAGAATTCTAGGAGCGTGAAGGTCCTGTTTGTCCACCCATGATCTCTCCTCTGAGCCAAATCCTTTCCAATGGACCAGAAATTGCTGTTTGCCACGAAGAATGCGAGAAGCCAAGATCCGACTGACTTCGAATTCAGTTCCAGAAGAGGTTTGTATTGGTGGGGGACGACCGGGAGGTCGATAGAATTTATTGAGTACCAGTGGTCGTAGTAATGAGACATGAAAAGTATTATGACATCTCAGAGAAGGAGGAAGTTTCAATTTGAAGCATACAGGATTAATGACTTGCATGATGGTGTACGGGCCAATAAATCGAGGAGCCATCTTCATAGAAGGGACCTTTAGTCTTAGGTCCCGGGTGGATAGCCATACCTGGTCTCCCACCTTTAAGAGAGGAGTGGCCCTCCGATGACGATCTGCAAAGATCTTGTGATGCTGAGTAGCCTTGAGTAAAGCCGTCTTAGTCTTAGCCCAAATGAGAGAAAATTCCCGATAAAGAGTATCTACAGCTGGAACCGGTGAAGAGGACACTGGAAAAGGATCCGGAAACACAGGGTGACTTCCGTATACAATAAAGAACGGAGAGAATCCGGTAGACTCATGAATGTGTTGATTATGGGAGAACTCCGCCCAAGGAAGGAATTGAGACCATTTATTCTGGTTGTCGGAGGTAAAACAGCGGAGGAATGTCTCGAGATCCTGATTGATTCGCTCCGTCTGTCCGTTGGTTTGCGGATGGTATCCCGAAGAGAATTTCAATTCTATGTTTACTCTCTTACAAAAGGTTCTCCAAAACTGGGATGTAAATTGGACTCCGCGGTCCGAAATGATCTCCTTCGGGCACCCATGTAGTCTGAATATCTCCTTGATAAAGATATCTGCCAGACGACTGGCCGTGGGCAGTCCAGTTAGAGGAATAAAATGTGCCATCTTCGAAAATCGATCAATAACCACCCAGATAGTGGTAAACCCTGCACTGAGGGGTAGGTCTGTGATAAAATCCATGGCCACACTTTCCCAAGGAGCATCGGGGATAGGAAGTGGACGAAGAAGGCCTGCCGGGACTCTTCTACAAGTTTTGTGTTGAGCACAGGTAGTGCAGGAAGCAATAAATCTCTCAACATCGGCACGTACATTAGGCCACCAGAAGCGTCGGCAAAGCAGCGATGTAGTCTTCTTTATTCCAGCATGGCCGGCAATGCGGGATGAATGAGCCCACTGCAAGGTCTTGAATCGGAGATGGGGTTCCACAAATGACCGGCCTGGAGGAGGAGAGGACGTTTTGGTCCTAGTAAGGGCTACGATATTAGAAGGATCAATAATATGCTGCGGAACCAATGGTCTTAAACGATCGGAATCGTCAAATGAGCGAGATAATGCATCAGCACGTCCATTCTTGGCTCCCGGGCAGAATGTGAGCTTCATGTCAAATCGAGCAAAGAAGGATGCCCAGCGGGCTTGCCGAGGATTAAGGCAACGAGCCTCTTGAATGAACACTAGATTCCGATGGTCGGTAAACACAGTAACAGGAAATATAGCCCCCTCCAACAGATGTCGCCACTCCTCCAGAGCCGCCTTGATGGCCAGTAATTCCTTGTCCCCTATTCCATAATTACATTCGCTTGGAAGAAATCGTCTGGAGAAAAACCCACACGGGTTGTGTGAGCCAGCCGGAGACTCTTGAAAAAGCACCGCCCCAATGCCTACTGAGGATGCATCTACCTCTAGGAAAAAAGGTCGTTCTTGATCTGGCTGGGACAGAACTGGGGCTGAAGAGAATGCTTTCTTTAACGTTATGAAGGCAGACATGGCCTCCGAAGACCAGACCCTAGGGTTGGCAGTCTTCCTGGTTAACGCTGTAATGGGGGCTATAATGGTGGAGAATCCCTGAATAAATTGGCGATAATAGTTTGCAAAGCCGATGAACCTTTGAATAGCTTTAAGGCCTTGTGGCTGAGGCCAGTCCAGAATAGCTGACACCTTGGAGGGATCCATACAAAGACCTTGACCCGACACGATGAAACCAAGAAAAGATACCTGACTAATCTCAAACACACATTTCTCCAGCTTGCAATAGAGGTGATGTTCCCGAAGTCTACGTAAGACCTCCTTTACTTGTTCCCGATGAGTCTTCAGATCTTTAGAAAATATTAATATATCGTCTAGATATACTACCACAGAAGTGTATAACAGGTCATGAAAGATATCGTTAACGAAGGTTTGGAAGATGGCTGGGGCGTTGCAGAGGCCGAAGGGCATCACCAGGTACTCGAAATGTCCATCTCTGGTGTTAAAGGCCGTTTTCCATTCGTCTCCTTCTTTGATGCGAATCAAATTATAGGCCCCACGGAGATCTAGTTTGGAAAAGATTTGAGATCCACTGAGTTTGTCAAAGAGGTCGGAGATGAGAGGTAGTGGATATCGATTTTTGACAGTGATGCGGTTGAGAGGACGATAATCAATACAAGGCCGAAGAGACCCATCCTTCTTCTTAACAAAAAAAAACCCTGCACCCGCTGGGGAAGTAGATTTGCGGATAAATCCCCGTTTCAGGTTTTCTGAAATATATTGAGACATGGCTGACGTCTCTGGACGAGATAAAGGGTAGGTCCGCCCTTTGGGGATGGGTTGGTCAGGAGATAAAACAATAGCGCAATCCCAGGGACGATGGGGAGGCAAGATCTCCGCTTCCACTTTACTGAATACATCCTGGAATTCCATATAAGCCTCAGGAAGGTGGGTTAGCTCGGAATGAGCCATTACTTGACATTTAGGAGGCAAGACTCTAGACAAACATTCAAGGCGACATCCTTCACCCCACGACATAACTTGAGCGTGGTCCCAATCCATCTGAGGAGAATGTCTTCTCAGCCATGGTAACCCCAAGATGAGGGGATTAATGGACCTCGGCAACACCAAAAGTTGGATAATTTCGCTGTGAAGTACTCCTACCCTCAACCGAACAGGAGAAGTCACGGATGAGATGGAGCCGTGAGTGACGCGACTTCCGTCGACTGCCGTCAGAGATAACGGTTGGGGCAACGGGTTCAGAGGTATCTGGAGCTGCGAAGCTAGATCCGCCGAAATGAAGTTCCCGGAGGAGCCGGAGTCCACAAAGGCCGTGGTGGAAAAGGTACCCTTGGGGGTGCTCAGGATGACAGCCATCTGAAATTCCGGAGAATTTTCTTTAGAATAGGGAGCAACTGTGGATTCTCCTAAAACGGCCTCCCCGCCACCATTTAGGAGGAAGAGTTTCCCGGTTTCTTGGGACAAACTCTTAGCAGGTGTCCCGGATTTCCACAATACAGACACAGGCGTTGTTTGAAGCGTCTCTCCCTCTCTTCAAGGGATAATTTAGAGCGTCCTACTTGCATTGGTTCGTCCACTGGCAGGATGGGATTTTGGAACTGGGGTGCTAGCCGTGGTATGAACCGTTTGCCAGGAGAGCGTTCCTGCGTGCGCTCTTGGTAACGCAAATCCACCTTTATGCACATGGAGATGAGAGAATCTAACTCAGCCGGGAGTTCTCTGGAAATTAACTCATCCTTAATCCGATCCACCAGACCTTGCCAAAAGGTTGCCACCAGTGCTTCATTATTCCATTTTAACTCGGAAGCCAGGGTTCGGAATTGAACTGCGTATTGCCCTACGGACAGGTCACCTTGGCGGAGGTTTAACAAGCTGGTAGCTGCAGAAGCAACTCTTCCGGGATCATCGAAGACTTTCCTGAAAGCTTCAATGAAAGAGTTGGAGTTATGAAGAAGTGGACCCCCTTGTTCCCATAAAGGTGAGGCCCAGGCAAGGGCTTGACCACTGAGGAGGGAGATGAGAAAAGCTACTTTGGTGCGTTCTGAAGAAAAGGCCCCTGGGTTGCACTCAAATTGGATGGCACATTGGTTCAGAAAGCCCCTGCACTTCTTGGGATCACCGTCAAACTTTTCGGGTGTCGGGATGCGTACACCGGAGGCCGCTGTAGAGACCGTAACCACACTGGATGCTGTGGATGCCGCAGAGGTTATGGCTGGTGTAGAGGGTGCAGCATTCTGAAATGTATCGAAGCGGGTAGCAATCCCTTGGACACATTGTAGAAGATGCGCTTGGGCTGCTTCTTGTTGCTCCACACGTTGGGCCAAATGCAGGAGTAGGTCACGAGCAGACGGTTCACCAGACCCCTCCGTTGTCATGGCCAGAGTATACTGTCACGACTGTAGTGGGTGTTTGACTGGTAGAAGGTACCTGCTGTTGTTGGCGCAACTCAGAGGAAGGCGCGGAGTCTAACGTGCCCCTGGTATTCACCAGGAACCCCC
The DNA here is from genome assembly GCF_038048845.1 of Mixophyes fleayi. Taxonomy (NCBI): domain Eukaryota; kingdom Metazoa; phylum Chordata; class Amphibia; order Anura; family Limnodynastidae; genus Mixophyes; species Mixophyes fleayi. The sequence goes on along the minus strand of NC_134404.1, from coordinate 109,062,908 downwards.
GCAAGGAAGTATGGACTCCGCTGCAGGGACACGCAGGTCGCGGTCCTTCCTAGAGTCCACAGCGAGATACAAGGGAGTGTCAGACAGGCCGGTTCGGCAACGTTCAAGTAGAGGAGGTACAAAGGGAAATCCAGAAGAATGGTCAGGCAAGCCGGGTCGGTAATCTACAGGGAGCGCAGTACAAGGCAGAATCCAGATAGGGGTGGTCAAACGGTCCGGGTCAAAAGGGTCACAGGCAGCACGAGGAAGGTCAGGAACAATATAGCAACTGGTACACAGAAACGCTGGAGGCAGGAAGACCTGATACTCTGGCACTGGTAGGAGGGCCAGAGAAGGTTTAAATACTGGAGTGCTCCAATAGAATCAGCGCTGCAGCGCTATCATCCTCAGCGCCGGGAATCACTATAGCGTCCCGTTGCCTAGCAACGGGTCGCGCTGTCTGCAGAGGTCAGGCGGCCGAGGATCCGGAAATGACGCGTCTGGTTGCCTAGCAACCAGACGCGCGATCATACAGTCAGGCGGCCGTGCGGACGGCGCCTGACAATATCACACTTGCCAACTCTCCCGGAATGTCCGTTTGACTCCCGGATTTCGGGTGAGTCTCCAGGACTCTCGGTAGAGTATGGCAGCCTCCCGCATCACTTCACTAGGAAGTGGGCAGAATTAGCTCCAAAATGCTGCGATACCCTGAGAATCGTCATGGGGGCGGGCCAAAATGATGCAATTTACTGAGCCCTGCCCCCCACACGCCCATCTCCCCCTGGCAGCTCCCGGACGCCGACTGCCAGAAGTTGGCAAGTATGGTAAATATGCCCCTGTGTCATTCTCAAAAAGTTTCACATTCAATTCTTCCACTACAGCAGCCTGTTTTGCTAAGTCGTTTAAAGGAAGCTACTTCAGCTTTATTCATACAGTTAGATGTCTTTCACATTTCTGTATGTTTTATGTAATACAATAGCTTGTGATATATAAGTATATGTCTTTTTATTTCTACATTTCTCACACAATTTATATTTTCATGTAAATCATGAGCTCTATGATACTGACAACGGAGGGCAGCAAGTTATAGAACAGCAGAGTACATAGAAATTGCATGCACAGTACATTATGCACAACAATTGTTGTCCCAGCCTTGTACTATATCATCATCATCAGCTATTTATATAGCGCCACTAATTCCGCAGCGCTGTACAGTGAACTCACTCACATCAGTCCCTGCCCCATTGGAGCTTACAGACTAAATTCCCTAACACACACACACACACACAGACACAGACAGACAGAGAGGGAGAGACTAGGGTCCATTTTTGATTGCAACCAATTAACCTACCAGTATGTTTTTGGATAGAGTTGCAAGGGCAGCATTCTCCTATACTTTCACATTATTGCTTCCATCAGGTGAAACCACCATGTGCTGTGCATCGAGACCCATGGAGATAAAGGAGCCCGCTGCATGGCAGATGCAGACGGTCGGGGGCCCCGGTTCCCTCCTCTCTGCCTCCCTGCACTGGGGCCCACAGCTCACTAGTTCCACCGCTGGTTTCCATGTATTCCTTTTATATAGATGGGGCACAGTATGGGGATGGAACCATGGACAACTCCAATGTTAGATGGTGGTTGGTGAAGAAATATGAACAATGCAAACAAAATTATCGGGGAGGGGGGTGTAAATGTGTGTGAGAAAGGCATCATGATAACTGTGTACGGTCTCCACAGCAGTGCATGCTAAAATGCATGTGCCAATTATTGGAAATGTTCATGTGTTCTGTGATAAGCTGAGTTTCATGAACTGAATAAAGGTAACAACATGCATAAACATAAACGGGACATTTTTTTTTGGAACTGCCAAAATCTGAATGTGTGAACAGTGCTAATTAAATAAATGTGTTCCATCATTATGCACTTTGTGTCTGTTGTTTTCATGAACAAGATACTAAATGCAAATGTCTTGTGTGAGATATGTGTGTATTCTGGAAATGTTTTCTTATGTAACAGAATTTAGATGACTCTCTGTGAGGGCTTATATTCCATTGGCTTTGTTTCCTAATTATTTCACATAAAAAAAATTATTCAGCTACCGTGTAGGTTCAAGAGATTTATAATCTATCCATACATTATGCTAAGGAGCTTAATAATACTGTAAAGCAAAGACTATCATATTTTTTATGAGTTAAGCCTTTTGAAAAAGTGTGTTAGTTCAATGCCTTTATATCACTTTACTATGAGTCTGCTGTAATTATTCTGCTGAAGAACCTGGTGAAATGTATGCATACAGAATACAGCAGACATATATTATTTTCTATGCATTTCAATTTCGTTACTAAAGTCTGGGTGAATTTTACTAACCGAAGCCACTGGATATATGATCTGGAAATAAATGAATTTGTTATGTATTTTACCACTTGGACCCCAACAGCATTATGTGCAGTAACATGACAGAAGTGTGTTTCACTGTCAATGGCCTGAAAGTTTGGGTAACAAAGCAATTTTCTGGCTTGACACACTTTATTCTTATAAATTAGCTTGCTAAGTTTTGCCTTGCAGGGTTCTTTAGCTTTACAAATATGTAAAGGGACATGGTTTAAAGTGTTTAATTTTTCACAGTGCTAGAAAATAATTTTTTCCTTACAGATATGTTTAAAACATTTTTTTTACTTGTAGCTCTAAGCAAT